>NC_056729.1:1063853702-1064153702 GCF_019279795.1 Protopterus annectens
GGTAATGTGGAAAAGGAACCTGGTGAAGTGGCAGCAGAGAATGCAGCAGTGCAGAAAGTAAAAGGAAAGCAGCAACAAACTGTGACTCTGTCTAATTTTGTGGCAGCAGATCATACAGTGACTAAAACGTATATCAGTGAAACGTGCATCAGTGACAACAGGCAAAAAAGACAGCAGCAACAACCTGCAAGTAAAACTGTTTTTAAAATGAAGAGAAAACCAACAGTGAGAACAAGAGCAAAAAAATGACACTAATAGATAATATGTATGGGACAATTTGGTAACTGTTCTGGGTTTTAAAGTTAAAGAAATTGACTTTTTATATATACTGGGAGAGAGACTTTTTGCGATTTAACATTTGAAACTTAAGGACTGATGATGGAATTCCTGGAACTGTGTAACAAAAGGAAGGGCATTTACCCACAGAACTCTTAGTTATGTACTTACCATAACGATAGATGTATGTGATCCATCTCACCTACATTCAATACCGATCGGCTCCGACTCGGCCGTTCTGACTAGCACGAAGTCTCTCATTGGCTGGGCCAACCCTATATCCCAGGATGCACTATGCCCAAAGCCTCAGATCTAGTTTGCCCCCAACACATTCTTCCACCCACAGAACACACAAGAGACAAGTGTAAGAGGAGAGAAAAAAATAATATCCTCATGGGAATCAAACAATACTTGTCTCCTCCAAATCCAACAGGAAGGGGGAAGGAGGGCGGGTATGTAAGAATGTAGGCGAGATGGATCACATACATCTATCGTTATGGTAAGTACATAACTAAGAGATGTAATGTGATCCTATCTCGCCTACAGTCAATACTGATGGGACAGCGTCCCTAGCACCTAAATTCTGGGAGGCTCACTGGAAAACACTCCTGAGCACTGTGGAACCAAAGGAAGCACGACCTCTAGACGCCGTGTCCAATTTATAATGAGAAATAAAGGTATGTGGAGAAGTCCAAGTAGCCGCTGCACAAATCTCATCCATGGACAGCCTAGCGTGAAAGGCCACTGAAGCTGCCATAGCCCTGGTAGAATGCGCCTTCACTGGAAAGGGAAGATTCATACCCTTCAATGCATAAATGAATGATATGCAATCTCTAATCCACTTAGCGATAGTCGCCTTGATTACAGATCTGCCAATTCTGTTGTCCGAAAAGGACACAAACAACTGGTCTGATTTTCTCTCCTGTTGTGTCCTATTCAAATAAAACCTCAATTGTCTATGTACATCCAACTGGTGAAATATGTATTCTGCTTTGTTGGAGAATTGTGGAAAAAAGACTGGTAGCTCAATAGCCTGTTGGAGACAAAATGCAGAAGACACCTTAGGGAGAAAGGAAGGATTTAGTCTTAGAGATACTCTGTCATTGTGAAAAATCAAATAAGGAGGTTTGACAGAAAGGGCTTGAAGCTCCAATACCCTTCTAGCTGAAGTAATGGCTACCAAAAATGCAGTCTTCCATGATAAGAATTTTAATTCGCAAGTGGCTGCAGGTTTGAAGGGAGGAGACGTCAAAGCTCCGAGTACCATACTTACGTCCCATGGTAGAACGGGTTGCGAAATTGGGGGGCGAATTAACCAGGCTCCTTTTAGAAAGGCTTTACACAGCTTATGACCCATGAGGGAAGGCTCATGAGCTATGTGATAATTAGAGATCACTGCCAATTGAACCTTTATAGTGGAGACAGCGGAACCCTGTCTAAAAAGTGTCGCCAAGAAATCCAACACCACTGACACAGGGGCTGTGAGGGGATTAAGGTCACGCTGCTCAGCCCAAATAGCAAACCTCTTCCATTTACTAGAGTAAATCTTTCTAGTAGAAGACTTATGAGAGGAGGACAGAATCTGTAGTACCTCCGGGGTAAGGTTATGCTGTCTGACTAAGGAAGGAAGTGGAATAGCCAAGCAGCGAGTCTGAGAGTTCGGAGGGATAGATGAGGCTGTCCCGACTGATGAGTCAATAGGTCTGGAGCTGGGTCCAGGATCCAAGGCCCATCCACCGCATATTTCCGAAGGAAGGGGAACCAAACTTGACAGGGCCAGAGTGGTGCTATCAAAATCATGCTGCTTCCCGCGTAGATTGCCTTTTGAATCACTCTTGGCAAGAGAGGGACCGGAGGGAAGGCGTAGAGCAGACCGGAGGGCCAATCGTGGACTAGAGCATCCCTGGGCGGCTCCCCTTGAGGAGGGATTAGAGTGAAATAATTTCTGCACTTCGCATTGAGGGGACTGGCAAAGAGATCGCAGCAGGGAAGACCCCACCTGGAGAATATCTGAGCTGCCACTCGATCGTTCAGGGACCACTCGTGAGGCATCAGAATAGCTCTGCTCAGCCTGTCTACAATCACGTTGGACTTCCCCGGAATGTGCGTTGCCACTAGAAAGCGCTGGGAAGCGATAGCCCAGCTCCACATTCTCATGGCTTCCCTGCAAAGGGGATAGGTCTTGGTTCCCCCCTGTTTGTTCAGATACCAGACAACCGACATATTGTCGGAAAGAATTGCAATAGTTCTCTGGGGAAGAATGCTGTGGAGTACATGCAACGCTAGAAGCACTGCTCTCATCTCCAGAACATTGATATGCAAGTGAGTCTCGTGATCTTGCCACGTACCTTGAACCGTCCTGCCCAGGTAATGTCCCCCCCACCCCATCTGGGAGGCGTCCGTGGTTACCGTGGCAATGGGGGATGGGGGAATGAACGATCTTCCTTGATTCAGATTGGAGGGGAGAAGCCACCAACGAAGATCTTGTCTGCATCTCTCCGTAATGAAAACCGGATGGGACAAGGGCAGATCCTGATATGGCCACTGGGCCGAAAGGAGCCATTGAAGTATGCAACCTGGCAAGAGGGACTAGAAGGATGGTAGCCGCCATTGTTCCCAACAACTGCAGAACTGTTCTGGCTTGAGCTTTTGTGCGGGGCAATAAGGCCATAACTTGAGCCTGTAACACATTTATTCTGTCTAAGGGTAGGAATGCTCGCATCTCTACAGTCTAGCTCTGCGCCGATAAGGCAACACGCTGTGATGGCAGCAATACAGATTTTTTCCAATTGAAGGTAATTCCTAACAGATGTCCCCATTTGAAGGTGGTTCTCATGGCTTGAAGAAGTAGATGCCTGGTGGGGGCGGTGAGGAGCCAGTCGTCTAGATAAGGAAACACCTGGAATCCTAGACGTCTCAGGTGAGCCGTCACCACTGCCAAACACTTGGTAAACACCCTGGGGGCTGTGGTGAGACCAAAGGGCAGGGCCCAGAATTGGAAATGACTGGCTCCCAGCCGGAAGCGTAAATGATGCCTGGAGGCCTTGTTTATCTTGATGTGATAATAGGCGTCCTTGAGATCTACGGAGCACATCCATACTCTTTTCTCCAGCAAGGGGAGAATGGATTGTAACGTGACCATTTGGAACTTGGACTTTTTCACAAAGCGGTTTAAATGGCTGAGATCCAGAATGGGTCTCAAGTCCCCTGTTCTTTTCGGCACCAAAAATAATCTTGAGTAAGTTCCTGATCCGATCTGGTCTGTGGGGACTGATTGGATGGCTCCTTTTCTTATCAGCTTTGAGATTTCTAGTGCTGCTTGATCCCGTTGACTGGGTGGAACGTCCGGGATTCTTTTTGACGGTGGGGGATGAAGGGAATGGTATAACCTCCGGCGATGATTCGAAGCACCCATCGATCCTGAGTGATGGACTCCCAGGCCTGAAGATGCTCCGAAAAGCGACCCCTGACTGGCTCTGGAGACGCACAGTCGGGTAATCCCTCAGGGATGCTAGAAGGAGGAGCCACAAAAGGTTTCTCGTTTTCCTGTATTGCGGGGGGCCTCCGCCACCTCTGGGGCAACGTCTTCCGGAGTAATTTCCCCCTCCTCTGCCTCTGGAGGGGGGTTCACTTTGATGGGCAGGGAAAGACTTTTGAGACTTTCTGAACCACATTTTTCCTCCCCTCTGAGCCTTGGGATAAGGTCTAGTGGGGAGAGAAAAACGGGCCCCAACGGCAGACAAAGTCTTACCCTCCTGCTCACATCTCGTGAGGGTGTCTTTCACTTTGGGTCCAAAAAGGGAGGACCCGTCGAAAGGGGCGTCCGTGAAAGAAGACTTGAAAGCCTCCGCAAAATGACACAAGCGCATCCAAGCTTGCCTCCTGAGGGCTACGCCTGAACTCGCTGCTCTACCCGCCCCCTCGGCTTCATATGATATGAGCCTCATGGACGAGTTGACAATGGAAGAAAGGGTAGACAGCTGAGCATTAACAGACTGGGTCAACACCTCAGGCAAGTTACCCACCAGGGTTTCTCCCAACTCTTTAATGAGATCCCTTTGGAGCCACGTAAAATGACACAAGTAATTCAGCGACCGCAAAGTAAAGGTCGCTGAAGACAGGGTACGCTTCCCATACCTATCCATGCTCCTAGACTCCTTATTAGGAGGATGGATAGAAGTAGAAGCCTCTGCTACGTCCTGTTGAGTGGCAGACGCCACCACCATGGCATCCACAGGAACTCCCTTGGTCAAAAACTCTTTCCCAGGAGGTGCCGATAGGAATTTATTGGGGCGGCTAGGAACTGGCTCCACAGAGTCAGGGTGTTCCCACACCCTTCGACAAATAAGATTCAACAATTCATCGAAGGGTGGAGACACCCAAGAGGCGGAAGGCTGGGCTCCAAAGGCCTTGAGGAAAACCGACTCCTCCTCAGAAGGGTTTTTGGATGGCCAGTCGCCCCGCTTTCTCAAGATCTCCAGGATGTCGGAGAATGAGACATCATCCGAGGATGACTTCGGGGACCCTTCTGCATCATCGAGGTCAGTGTCCAAGGTGACAGACTCATCTGGGGAGTCTAGGTGCTTCCTCTTACACAGCTTCTTTCTGGGAGGCTCTTCAGGCACGGACTCTGAAGGGCCTTCAGAAAGCAGGGGACCACACATGGAGGTATCCTCAGGCCTTGGAGCCCCGCTGTCCAGAGATAGAGTGTTGCCAGAAACTCTAGTCGTAGTGTCCAGGGAGGGAGAAGCCGATTCGGGTGAAGTCACCAAGGACTTGGCCAGTGCGCTCCTCATAGCTTCGAAGGCGGAAGGGCCCGTCTCCGAAACCATGACCGGAGTCGGGGTTCCCCTAGCCGAAGCACCAAGGGGGAGACTCGGAACCGAAGTCATTGGTCCCGATGTATCACCCCCTGGCCCGATTGAGGACCCCCGAGTACTGAAACCTGCAGAAGGAATAGAGAAGGTTGGAGCTGAGGCTGGAACTGAAAGACTGGCAGAGGGTCTCGGAACCGACCCAAGGACTTCACTCGACTCAGCACTCTCCGACTCTGACAACACCAAGGTTGTCGGAGGAGGAAGGAATGGAACCAATACTATGGTGGGCTCCGGAGCCGACTGGGCTGGAGCCGAAAATAATTTAGATAACACTGGTGACTGTAGGAGTCTCTGGACCACCCTATCTATGTCCAAATCAGATAACCTGGAGGACCTGGAGGAGAGAGAAGGGGGTCGAGAAACCTTTCCCATCGGATCCGAGACACGACTAGGAGAACGGCTCCGAATCAGCTCCAAGATGATCGGAGCCGAAGCAGGCTCAAGAAGCACCAAAACCTCCTTCGGCGCCGAAAGCCGTGAAACCGAAGAAGCCGGCTCCGAAGTGGAAAGTATTACCTGCGGCTCCGAAACCAGTAGAACCGAGACAGTGGACCCTGCTGTCGACCCTGAATCCTGCGGCTCCAAGACCAATGGAGCCGAGGAAGGATACACAGCTTTAGACCCCATAGCCAATGGCTCCGAGACCAGTGGAGCTGAGGAAGGGGACATCGACCTGGATCTTTTCTCCGGCGGCTATGAAGAAGAGGACGGAGCCGGGGACTTCTTTTTTGACTTAGCCCTGGATTTTTCAGAGGGAGGAGAAACAGCTTCCTCAAAGGAGGGTTTGATCAAACCCTTCAGGATAAGTTTATTTTTTCTCTCCTGCAAAACTCTCGAAGAGAAAGCATGACAGACACTGCAAGATTCTTGCAAGTGTTTGGCGCCAAGGCAGTATACGCAAATCGCGTGACCGTCTGTCAAAGACATTTTATAGCTACACTTTGCACATTTTTTAAAGCCCGATGGCTTATGTTCTTTTTCTTTGGTAGACATGAGTACAAACACAAGTCAAACACTGGGGGGGGGGGGACGGCTCTAAGTTAAATGCCGAGACACAAGATAGGGCAAAGGCCCTCTAATTAAAATGGGCCTAGCCCGCCAAACAGAAGGATCACTCACACAACAGGAATAAACAATCCCACTCAAACAACAATTACCACAACGTAGCTATGAAAATAGCTTTTAAATATAAATTTTCCTACAGAAAACTGCTATGAGATATGAAAAAAATCACAAAAGAGGGTACTTAGCCACAGCCAAGTTGAGACCACGTTGATACTCCAAGAGCGGAAAACAAGATCTGGGGTTTTGGGCATAGTGCATCCTGGGATATAAGGTTGGCCCAGCCAATGAGAGACTTCGTGCTAGTCAGAACGGCCGAGTCGGGGCCGAGCCTATCAGTATTGAATGTAGGCGATTTAGGATCACATTACATCAATTGTTTTCTGGTAGTAACTTAACTGTTAAAGCATGTTATTTTACAGTTTAGAAAATATGAAGACAATGTTAAAAAATTCATGTAGAGTTTGTGTGAAACTGCAGCTAATATTGTGAAAGTTAGATATGAGAAAAACTTATAGAATGAGGGTGGAGGCTGTTTTGAAATGTGAAAAAAAAATAACACGGTGAAACACTTGCCAAGTGTTATTTTTGTGGTTTGTCATACAGGGACATTAAGACATGTTGGCCAGCCTAAATCATGTTTCTTTTGAGGGGATTTTTCTCATTTAATTAATGATTGTGACAAGATACAATGTAAGTGTGGGGAAGAAGGACATGCAGCAAGGCGTCTTACAGAATGAGAGGGCAGGTTGTGTAAAAAAGGGCACTTTCAGATGGATTATCAAAAGCAAAGTGTAAATAATGAGAAAAGAATGGGGAAGGGAAGGAAATATACAAGAGGAAGGCCAACAAGAGGTTGGGGGGAGATGGTAAACCAGGTGAAGAAAAAACTGTTGAAGAGTAAAATAGTATGGAGGGGGAAAATCAGGAAAGGGACTGCATGCAGAAAGAGAGGTGAGGAGAAGGAACTGATACTAATAACTTTCTGAAGTTCTAGCCAGTGAAAATCTGATTCTGAAGATAAAGGATCATTTGTACATAAACCCAGGGGGAAAATATTCAGTTGGGGAAACAGTAAAAATAAGAAAAATGAAAATTTAAAAATATTTCCCCTAAACTTACAAAATAAGGAAAAGCAACAATTGTAGAGCACTTTCAGTAAATGTGAACATTATTATTAACACTATAAGAAGGATAGGGATCCTGGAATTGTATGCTACATGTAATGTGGATTTTAGTCTGTTAGAAGATGCAAGACTCCTGACAAATGAAAGACTGCAAACAGAAAAAAATGTGGGGATGGGAATATAATATGGAGTTGATGTGAACTGGATGTAATGTTGGTAAGGTTAACTTTTGAGGATATGAGGTGGAGAAAACATGTTTATAGAATTATAGCATTATATGCACATATAATTAGCAAGGAAAGAGAGAATCTGTTTCATCAAATATTAGATTATGTGGTGGCCAACATGAAAATTATAATTGCAGGGGACTTTAATAGTGATTAAGAGGGAAATGTAAAAAGGAAGAGAAAGATGTAAAAATAATACAATAAGTAATAAAATGTTGTAAATTAGCTGTGTGGAACAAAACGTCAATGGACTTAAAGGAGCAGGGCATATACATCTGAATTTGATTATTTTGTGTTATCAGAAAGGCTTGGTGGTATCAGATGGTGATACAGCTGTGACAGTTTTTTTAGACCATTTAGCAATATGGATGGATGTGATAAAAGGGATAATATTACAGCAGGAATGGGAATAGAAAGAATAAGTGAAAAATTATTGGATGAAACTGGAAGATGGGAAGTAGTACAGCTATGGAAGTATCATATAACCATGAAGGACTCCTACAAAAACTGGTCTGAATGGTGGATTGAATTTAAAAAATGTTTTTTTCAACAACAGAATAATGCAAGACAGGAGGAGAAAGTGAAGTATGGGAAATGTACAGACATTAGAGAATCATATAAGAGAGTATTATAACATGGAAAAAGAAATATATAGAATAAATCAAGGAAAAATAAAACATTACTGTTTAGGCAAAGATATTATTTACAAGGGAGAAGAGAGGAGGTATCTGCACATTTAAGTAAAATAATAGAGAAGAATATTAGCATAACAAGGGAAATGTAAAATAAGAAGTAAAAAGAACACAAGATCAAATTATGAGAATTGTAGTAAGGCATGTGGAAAATATGTATGAGCAAATAGAAGGAAAATATGAAAGACCTGAAAGTAAAAAAAAATCCAGAATGCATTAAGGAAGAATTTGAAAATTAAATTATTATTATTAGTGAATTAGTGAATTAAATGAAGTACTTAGGAAAGTAAATACTGAATCAGTATTAGGCTCAAATGGTATAGGGCATGGAATGTACAAGAAGTTAACAGATTCCATTTGACTTCCAAGATGGCTGCACCTTGAGTAACAACTTATTTCTAGCTCTACCAATGTGAAAACAGAAACTCAGCAGAGAAGGCCAGTAGACTTGTGTTTATAGGTAAATTTCAGTAATTGGTTAGTAAGTGCACTGCCTGGATACCAGGCATAAAGAAATACAGAAGACCTGGAAAAAAATCAGCTACAAAAAGTGTGGAAGAAACACTGACTGGGGAAGGTTCTGCAGCTGTTCAGCAAAAATCAATACAACCTTCAGACATGACTTGCAGTAACATACAGGAAGATATAAGACAACTGCAATACAGACCTGGTTAAAATAAGCAACACACTGATGGAGTACATCAGCACAAACAACATAAGGCTAGAAAAAATGGAAGAAGCTTTAAACAGAAATTCAGATGAGATGATAAAGCTGCAAAAATCAGAGGTCAAAATAAAGAAAAGGCTGGCTGAATATGAGACTGCTCAGGAAGTGATTTTTCAAAAAATAACAGAATTAAAGGACAGAGCATGTAGGGAAAACCTGAGATTTTCAGCTATACCAAAGAAGCTGGAAGGAACAGACTGCATTAATTTTATGAAAGCACAAATAAGCAGCTGGACTGGTATTCCACAGCAGGAGTTGCTAGTTCAAAGGGCACATTGTGTGCATGTTCCAAACCTGGCTATAAGAAAGCAACCTACACTTTTAATAGTAAGGATGCAATTCTACCAGCAGAACGAGTTGATTCTGACAAAACTGTGGCAGAAGGACAAAGTACAAAAAGTGGGAGACAGCAGAGTTTTTGTGGAGAATGATTACTCATTGTGCACTAGATAGAAGAGGAGCAAATTTATTTGACTGTTC
This sequence comes from Protopterus annectens, assembly GCF_019279795.1. Lineage (NCBI taxonomy): Eukaryota > Metazoa > Chordata > Ceratodontiformes > Protopteridae > Protopterus > Protopterus annectens. The sequence goes on from NC_056729.1 coordinate 1,063,863,171, forward strand.
AGGGAATGTCAACATGCAGATGTGAGATTCAAACTGCTGTACCCAGCTGTCTTCAAGGTATTCTTCCCTGGAGAGACAAAGTCATTTTTTGATGAAGTACATGCTAAGGAGGAAATACAAAAGTTTGTCCAACAAAAAGTAAGCTGTGAAACAGAGGGAGATTCTGCTTCTTGTTCGTCTGTTAATAAAGACCACAGAGGGACTATACCTGTGAAACCTTTTCAAAATTTTCAATAGAAAATGTTGAAGAGAAAGAAGGAAGCATGAGAGTTGACTAAAAGAATTGAGAGTACATTGCAAATGATGCAGAGACAGGATTTTGGAGATGAACAGTAATAAAACCAGTAATTTAATATGGGATTAGAATGCAATAATTATATTTCTAAAATATCACAGAGTAAGAAAATCTGGAAATATTGGACTTTTTCAGAATGTGTTGGACTTGTGGGAGACTCTACATGCCCTATCTCATGTCATTAATGTTAGGAAAAGTGCTTTGCGGGGGGGGGGGGATTAACTGTAAGTAAAGAAGTTAAGATTTTTTTCTTAATTAGTAATGATTTTGTGGCACATGGTTTTCTTTACATGCTATAAAGTATTTTTTTCGGTTATTTGTAAGCGTAATGGGGACTGTAAACAGGTGCATCTGCTCTTTTTTTCTTTTCTTTCTCCCTTCTTTCTCTCGCTTCTTGTTCAGTTTTAAGAAATGCAGGCACTGCAATGTTATTTAAAAAAACCTGCTTATAAAGCATGATAACAGACAAATTAATGTTTTTTTCTCATTCTTGCATGGGGAAATGACTGGATTAAAGACCTTAGATTGATTTAGCAACAAGTTGTAAGAGAGAGCAAGTAAGTGAAAAAGAACATTGAATATTATGGGCTTTTTTCTAGCAAATATATGTATGCTCAGTAACAATTCTGTAGCTGGTCTTTATGATTCCATGGAAACAATCTGATAGAGAAACTGGCTGCAAGGTTCTCATGTCTCCATGAGGACAATCTGATACAGATAAACTGGTTACAGTCTGATAGTGAGTGACTGGCTAAGGAAAAAAAAGAAAAGATAAAATGGCTAGGAGATAATGTTTAGTGAAGGCGTTCAGTTTTCCCAAAGTAGATAATGCTCTCTGAAACCATTTAGGGGTTTTCCCAAGGTAGTTAATGTTCTCTGAAAACATTCAGGGGTTTCCCCAGCTGGGAGAGCTATAAAGATAAGACAAACCAATCAGCACTTAGTAGAAGCACAGGCTGCACCATGAGTCTTAGCAGGGATGACCTTTCTTTTAGGAAAACTCAAGTCTGTAACTGTGGCTGTCAGTTTGAGACTTTTGTTCCATTTAGGAAGGTAAAACTTCAATATTTGATGGTGCACATAGTTTTGTGTGCTAATATTAAGTTAATAGGTTTTAGGGGGGTATTTTTTGTTTGTTTTTTTGAGGGCTTTCAATAAAACAAAAAAGTATTATAAGCTGTTACATAGGCACAAATGTATATGACAAGAAGCAACTGTATAATAGTTCAATCTGCCAAACAGTGCATGCATGTAACACAAAACCTGGAACAAGACATTTAACAAAAAAGGTGTTGCACATAAAATGTGGGAACAATAACTTTTTAATACAATTATGCTTTCTTTAATGTCTTTAAATGTAAATGGCCTCAAAGATAAATACAAACAAGAAAAATAAGTGCAATATATTAAAAATGTAGAGTGCAAATAGCTATGTTACAGGAGACACACACACAGAAATAATTCAACATGTTAATTTGATAAAGAAAGGTTTTTCAGGATTGTTATTCAGCAGAATACCTGGGACAAAGGAAAAGAAGAGTACTTATATTAATTGCAAGAGTAGCTCCAATAGTGATAGAAAAAGATAAAAACAAAGATAATAATGGCAGATTTGTAGTGCTAAGGGGCTACTAGCAAGGGAGTAGAACTACACTAGCATGTATTTACATTCCACCTAAAACTGCTATAACAGAGCTTAAGAAAATCCCAGCAGAAATAATCAGTTTTCAGCAAGGAATATTATTTATAAGTGGGGGAATGGAATTTGATTTGCTGCAGTAAAGATGTGGGGGCCCAGAAAGGAAAATATAATAAATGAGGGTAGATTTTTGAAAAAAAAAATTATGAAAATATTTAGCATGGAAGATGTGAATTCAGTAATAGGAGTTCAGAGTGAATTTATATATTATTCCGCAAGATATAAAAACTAGGCTAGGCTAGACAGAACTTACATTTCGCAGGAACATGGGCATTTAATTGGAGGTTTTGATACCCACTCAATAACTATTTCAGATCCTGAGCCAATAATAGCTAAAATAAAAACACAGGGTAATGAAATAAAAATGAGACATTGGCACTTTCCCACCTATATGTTGAAAAGAGAGGAATTTAAAGAATGGGTAGTGGAGATTATTCAGGGGCTGTTAGACAGGATAGAAATTTATTCTGAAAATGTAGCTAGGCAGTGGGATAAAATTAAGGTGGCGTTTAAAAATAGGGTGGAAATAAAAGAAAGGAAGCTATGGTTAAGAAGTAACAAGAATTACTTGGAGGGATTGACAAATGTTAAAGTATTCCAGAATAGGGGGAATCTCACAGAAAAAGAACAGGCTCAACTGCAGAATGCTAGGCTGAAAATGAGGGATTACCTCAATAATATGCAAAAGCTTAGAAAGATTGCTGTTAAGCAACTGTTTTTTTGATAATAACACTGGAGCAGAAAAACTTTTAGCACAATGACTCAGGCAACAGAAAGTAGAAAGGGTTGTCGCCAAACTTAGGGAGCCTATAACAAAGAAGGCAAGAAGAGATCCTGTAGAGGTATTAGAAATATTTTGGAAATTCTATGAGAGTCTGTATCAAGCAGAGAAATATGAAAATCAAGAAAAGATACAAATGGAACTATTTATGCAAGAGTTAAATATGCTAAAGTTAGAGGTAAATGAGGCTCAATTACTAACAGTTAGGATAGGAAGAAATGAGACAAAACTTGTGATGTATAACCAATCTACAGGAAAGTCCCCAGGAATAGATGGTATTCCTGTGGAAATTTGGAAGCTTGGAGGGGAAAAAATTATAAAGATCTGGAGGGTTTTGTTTAAAAGTATCTTAAGAGGAGGAGAAGTACCACCATCCTGGAAGAAAGCAGTGGTCGCTGTAATGCCTGAAGAGAGTAAGGATCCATCAGATCCATCTTCATACAGACCCATTTCGATACTAAACCATGATTATAAAGTGTTCATTTCTATAATAGCCAAAAGAATGGCAAAAGTAATGCCAAAACTGATAGATATGGATCAATGTGGTTTTGTGGAGGGAGGCAAACATTTGACAACATTAACAGAACACTGATGATCCAGATGGAAGCAGAATGTAAGAAAATACCATTATTGTTGGCGGGTCTTGATGTAGAGAAAGCATTTGACAGAGAAAGCTGGGACTTTATGAGCAGGGCAATGCAATCATTTGCATTTCCTGAAAAAAAATATGAGGTTGATTAGGAGAATATATGAGGGATCAGAGGTGTAAATTAAAGTGGGTGGGGTCTTCTCTTATAATTTCTGCTTGAGCAGAGGTACCAGACAGGGGTGTTCCTCTTTCCCCTTTGTTAGTTGCATTATATTTAGAACCATTGGCAAAGAAAATAAGGGACTCAGAAATCCAAGGATATAATTGGTATGGTAGTCAAGAAAAGCTGGCTTTATTTGCAGATGATATTTTGTACCTGACAAACCAGAAAAAGACATTACAGTGTTGTGGAACATTTTGAAACAGTTTCAGATCATTTTGGGATAAAAAATTAATGAAGCTAAAATAAAGGCATTAGCAGTAAATTATGTACCCACACATGAATTGATTTAGGAATACTCATGTTTATGGGGACATGATAAAATGAAATATTTAGAAGTATGGATTAAAAATGATTCTAGTGTGGCAACTAAGGATATGTGGGGAGAGACTAAACAAAAGATGATACAAAAACTGAGAAAATGGAAGTTTTGTTAAATGGATATGGATAGTAAGATACAAGCAGTTAAAATGTGTTTAGTCCCTTTAGTGTTGTACACAAGTCAGGCATATTTTTATCAACCAGAGGAGAAGTTGTGAGTAGCAATTAATAAAGAGCTGAAGGACTTTACTGAGATGGGAAGATGGCAAGAGTCAAGTGGGATAAGCTGATTCTTCCAGTAGAACAGGGTGGATTTGGATTACCCAATTTGAAGGGATATTTCAGAGATACACAGTTAAAACTTCTATACATAGCACAAGCAGAAAACTATAATTCAAAGTGGAAAGGGATGATGATGAAACACGGGAGAAGCTCAAGAAACAAGGAGAGACTGGGATTCTGGATGCATGCCTTTTGGGAGAATACCAATAATTATGCAGAATATTATATCCATAAAGTAGCAGAAAGTATTCTAAGAACTAAACCAACACAGGAATGGAAAAAGGATACTCTGCCGATAGGAACTGCAATCAGGAATACAGACAACAGACAAGAGGGGGCCAGAACTTATTGGAGAAAACTGGCAAAGGACCAAGGAATTGGGAGCAAATAACTAGAGAAGGAAAGATGATAGAATGGGAAGATGCCAAGAATTTATTTGGACTACAGGTTAGAGATTGCCTTCCCTATCAAGAATTGATATCAGAGTATAGGCAAAGAGAAAGTAATAGGGGGGGGGGTCCTAAATGAAAGACCAGCAGTGGTAGAGTTTTTAATAGAGTCTAGAACAGAAGCTGCCATTAAAAAGGAATAATTAGTACAGCATATAAAATATTGCATGATAACTACAAGAATCAATCAGAGGAGTTCAGAAATGATTGGGAAGACAGACTGGATAAGAGATTTGCAAAGAAACAATAGGAGGATATATGTATGTTTCCCAAATATGCAACAAAATCTAGAAGATTTAGGATTTTTACCTGGAAATGTTTACATAGATATTTTTATGCCCCAAGTAGACTCCAGAGAATTTTTCCTCAGGCAGACAGTAAATGTTGGAAGTGTGGGAAGAAAGAGATAACTGGGAGCATATTTTCTGGGAGTGAGGTGAGTTGACAGACTTTAAGGATTCCCTGCGGGATGCACTGTCGGAGATGCTGGGGGGACAGATTGGTCTGACAAGGGGGGTGATTTTTCTGAACTATGATACAGAATCAGAACTGTCTAGACATGGTAAAGCCTTGCTGTGTCTAATAATGGTGACTGCCAAAAAAGCAATTACTACAAAATGGAAATAAAAATCTAAAGTAACTATACTGGAAGTAGTGAATATAGTAACAGAGATAAAATAACTGGAACTGAGATCTTCAGAAAAGGGTAGGAGCAAACTAGATAGGGAAAAATGGGAATTGTGGGAACAGTACATACAAGGGAGGAATGAGGTCTAAAAGGTAGCAGCACTTCATGAGATACATAAATGAGTGAGAAATACTGGGTAGATTAAAAAGTGACATATAATGTTTGCAACTGGTAGTGTAGTGGTATGGCTTGTGATGTAAAATGCTTGCGACTTGGATTGCGTCAGTGTGGTTTGTTTACATTTATATAACTGTATGATTGCCTATGAAGTAAGTGATGGATTAATAAAGATGTTTCTTGTTTAAAAAAAGGCAGAAATTGAATAATTTATGTAATATCACTTAGGTTATATGATATATAGCAATGTATGTGAAGTATAACGTTTGTTATGTTAATACAGTTACTTTTATATAAATGAAAATGTAAATGTGGCTATGTCACAAGTGATAAATTCAATAAAGGTGTTTGAAAAAAAAAAGAAATTAACAGATTGCCAATGATAGTATTTTGTAAATGTACTGGGTGAAATGTTGAAGGAAGTGTTTGTTTATGAAGTCTTATGTAGTGGAATGTTAAAATTTATCTGGAAGAAAGATGAGGAGAATTAAATCAAAATTTGGACACCCATCACACTAAATAACTAAGATTATAATATTTTTATCAGAATAATAATACAGAGGAGAATGGAAAGAAGGATGAAGGGTATTATGAAAGAAAGTATATATGGTGTAAAAAGGAAGGGATGTCCAGAATTGTTATTGATTATGAGAGAAATTGTGGATGCTATTATGAGTAAAAGGGAAGATGTGAAACTTATGGTAGGTGATAGTAGCAAGAAGTGATACTGTAGGACAAGATGCTTTGTGGGATGTTATGGAGAAGTATTTAGCATGTAACAGAGAATTATGAGTGTGTGTATGTTAGCAAATCAAAGTAATAGAATGAGTGCTAATGAATGGGTAGCTGAGTAAAGAAATTTGCATGAAGTGTGGAATAAGACAAGGATGTCCCATTAGTGGAATACTGTTTGTATTGGTAATGAATGTGATAGTTGGTGAGCTATCTTATAAAATAAAAGGTGATAGATATATGATGCAAAAGCAGGTGGTCATTCCAGTAATTTTGACATCTGCAGACAACAGCGGTAGTTGCTGAGAAAAAACTATGGATGAGGGTAGTGCTGGTTTGTCAGAATGGATGTTTAAAAAATGGGAATGACTGAATAAATATAAAAATTATAGGGTTTGGGTGAAGTGTTGAAAATCAGAGGTGTGTATCTTTCAATAAATGACATATCTTTGCTAGGAATAAAATTTGGGAAAAATTATGTAGTTATGATGCAATGGGAGGGTTTGATAAAAATAAATGAAAGCAAAATGTCTTCTGTGAAGGGCACATAGCATTGAGGAAAGTGGTTTAACTGGGAATTAAGTATTAATGGAAACAAGAGCATATATGTCAAATGTTTGTATGAAACCAGACAAATATGAAAAAAATGTACAACTGGTGTTTTTTTTCAAATGGGGTTCAAGATTAAACCCACTGAAAAGAGGTGTGGGGGGACTAGGGTTACTAAATCCAGTTGTTTATTCTGCTTCATTAAATTTGTATAAAATATTAAAGTGGGTAAAGGAAGAGAATGAAAATTTAATAGTGAGAATGTTTAAATATAAGAACAAAAATAGTCTGGGGTATGACAATTATAACAAAGAGAGATAAATAATATATAAATTAAGAAATTAAAAATTATCAATAACAAATACTAACATGGAAAATAAAAACTGATAATACAGAGAATGACAGAAGCATGGGACATAATAATGTGTGAAAAAATATTATGTAAATCCATGAAAACTTTTACCAGAAGAAGTGATTAAAGCCATTAAAATACGGAGAAAGTGGTACACCAAGATAGAAGAGTGTCAAGATTTTCTATGGGACTAAAATAAAGTTACCAGGAAATGGGGAATATGTCATATAAAAAGAAAGATGAAAATGTGTGTTGTTTTGTGGGAGGGAAGAGACATCAAAGCATGATTTCTTTTAATGTAAAAGAGTGGTGACATTCTGGAAAAAGTTGTGTGAAGAAGTTTGTTTGAGAATATTAACAACAGCACAGCTATTAATATGATTATACAAGGATATTATAAAAATAAAAAGAAAGGACATATGAGAAGAGTAGATAAGAATTTATTTTTTGTAATATTAGGTTATTAGGAATGAAAGATTAAATGCAATTTTGTTTAATGGGAATGGATTCTGGCAGATATATTGTGAAAAATCAGATTATGGTTGTGGAAGAAAGAGTGGGGAGTCAATTAAGGAAGAATAATAATGAGGATGTTAACAAGAAAAATTATAAATATTAAAAAAATAGAAATGTATATAAACATGGCTAGAAATATGTAGAGTTTGTAAATATGCAAATAATGTTTTTGTATTATGTGTTAAGTAAACGACCCTTACTCTTTTCAATAGCTGCCTTGGGATCTTTTACATCCACCTGAGCTATCACCACCTCAAAAGCAGATGGGACCCAATTTTAACATCTCATCCAAAGGGCAAACACTCAGGAGTCCAGCACTCCCTTATGCTGCACTGCAGTGTCAGCAATCAATCCACCTCATACCTCTCAAGTGTCCAAATTTTCACAGAATGTCCGGATTTTTGGCTCATATTTTTGGTATGTTCATCATACAATTTGTGGTTTTCTGGCAAATCACTGGGAGAATCTGAGGACTTAAGTCACTAAATAATGATTTACATTTGAGTTTCAGACTTCACAACCTTCAGACAATATATGTTAAAACAAACCTTATTACTCTAGCAACTTTCTAAGTTTATAAGAGCAACATTTAAAATCTAGCCCTATTTTTGGGCCTTTGTCCCCCCATTTTGTCAGGCTTGGCCCAGATTTCTTGCACTAAGAGGTTGAGAGGTATGATTGTACCAAAGGTGAGTGTGCTACCTGTTGTGCCACTGACACCATGGAAGCGTGTTTACCCTTCAGAATAGAAGCCATTGGAATACATTCCTACCTGTCTAAGACTAGAATGATTACTATATTTTTTTCTTGCCAGTCTAAGACTGTAAAGACAGCTACTCTGCATTAATGGTCTCTGTAAATACTGTTTTCAGCAACTCTCTTTGTTGTACTGTCAGCATGAAATTCTCCTAAAAAGGATGTCATATAAACTGATCTTTCTGGGTCAGTCTGAATTGTGCAAAACCTGCAGTTTTGTTTGAATCTAAAACATGCTATTTCAGACTGGATTTTTTGCTTGAACTATTTATTGCTGGCCTTCTAGCTTGTCCAACCTCCCTTGAAAAAGGATATTGCATGAAACTGCATCACTTGAATTTAAAGGAAGCCTGGCTTAGCATTGCATTTAACAAGAAAGCATTGTTAATTTCGTTATATGCTAATTTTGGGCTGTAACATGCAAAAAAAGGAAGCAAATGCGTCCTGTTTTTCGTTTACATCAAAAATAAACTGACATTAAACATAAGAGTTGACTTCAGTCTCATTATTTGCCACTGCTACTCTCTCTCTTTATACATATATATATATATATATATATATATATATATATATATATATATTTATATATATATATATACATATACATATAGATATGTACATTTAAAAATCTATGCAATGCAAAAATGCATTTCAAGTAAAATTAAATTAATAAAGCTAAGACATTTTACACTTCTTAAAACATAACACTGTAACACTATACCTAGTAAAGCAAACTGTGGTTAGGAAGTGGGTTTACACTTCTATAAAAAATGTTTTGCTTGTGAAATGATACTCAGTGAAAACCCATGATGACATATGGAAAAGTTTGATTGAAAGTGTCAGTGTTAACTGGGACAGCATCCTCGCTGAGAAGGGAAAAGAAAACACTGTTAAATGTTGAGTAAACATTTACACAGCATGAACAGACGATGCTTCTTCCTAATAAACATTACATGTTGTTAAAAGATGAGCTGCTCTTTTTAAAAATATAAAGCTTCAAGGATTGCAAATAATTTAGCAGTAATGCAATAAATTACAATTAATTTACATTGCTACTACTACAAAGAGTTGGCTATAACAAGAGTGACAGTTAACCTTATGTGACAAAAAAGCCGCCAACTCGTTGGAATACACACAGCAAAACAACACTTTAATAAAAAAATTGTAAAAACATATAAAACATGTGAGCGCTTTCACAGAGTCCTCTCTGCTTCCTCAGACATACTGCAGTAACTGCTGTTCTTGTTTAAATAATGATACATCTGTGTCAAATCCAATTAGTTGACAGTATCTTGAAAATAAAAATTAAAAAGACGTACACTATATAAATCAAATCATATAAATAATGGACTAAAATGTATGTAAAAAACTGTAAAAGCTTGCTCTATAGAGTTAGATAGTGTTAAAACTGTAGAATATATGTATAGATGTTAAAAGATGTGACTAAACATAATAATCAATGTTTCAAAGCACTGTTTCTGAGAAAAGGTTTCAGTGAAACCTTACTATTTAGTCCAGGTGGTCTGTCAGCCTGAAATCTAATTATCCATTCTTGTTGAGGCTTCGGTCTTATTGTTCATGTTCCACCTCTTTTATTTTCTTGTATGATGTGTAACACTAGAAATTTGAAGGTGTGTGTGGCTCCCTCCTTTATAACATGCATCGCTAATGCACTTGTTTCTTTTTTATTTTTAATGTCCCTTACATGTTCTAGGACTCTATCTTTGAGCAGCCGATTAGTTTTGCCTACATAGTAGGCTGGGCATTTTGTACAGAGACCAAAATATACAACATTCTGCATAGTGGTCTCCATCTAACTTCTTGTAGCACAACTGTCTTTTTTAATGATATGCAAGGTCTGATAGGCTAGGTACATTTCCATGTAGAAGGTGTACAACCTGCCCCTTCATATTTGGAGGCGGGCAATATACACACCCGACTAGAAAGTTCAGCATTGATACACGCTTTTATACATACTGTCATAGTAAGAATGTCGTATATTTTGGTCTCTGTACAAAATGACCAGCCTACTATGTAGGCAAAACTAATCGGCTGCTCAAAGATAGAGTCCTAGAACATGTAAGGGACATTAAAAATAAAAAAGAGACAAGTGCGTTAGCGTTGTATGTTATAAAGGAGGGAGCCACACACACCTTCAAATTTCTATTGTTACACATTATACAAGAAAATAAAAGAGGTGGGAACATGAACAATAAGACCGAAGCCTCAGAACAAGAATGGATAATTAGATTTCAGGCTGACCATACCTCTCAACTTCTTAGAGCAAGAAATCTGGACAAAGCCATAAATAAAAGTGGGACAGAGGCACAAAAATAGGGACGATTTTTAAATATCCCTCTTCCAATCTTAGAAAGGAGATAGAATAACAGGTTTTGCATTAGCAAAATTTTTCAGAAGGGTATGAAGTCTGAAAGTCAAATGTCTTTCATTATTTTCTGTCTTCAGTCTTTAATGATTTGCCACTAATTTGCCACAAAACCACAATTTTAGGAAAAATGGACCAAAAATATGAGGCAAAAATCTGGACATTTTGCGAAAATCTGTGCAGTTAAGAGGTATGAGGCTGACAGACCACATGGACTACATAGTAAGGTTTCACTGAAACCTTTTCTCAGGAACAGGGCTTTGAAACATTGATTAGTATGTTTAGTCACATCTTTTAACATCAATACATATATTCTACAGTTTTAACACTATCTAACTCTATAGAGCAAGCTTTTACAGTTTATACATATATTTTTAGTCCATTATTTATATGATTTGATTTATATAGTGTGTCTTTTTAATTTTTATTTTCAATATACTGTCAACTGATTGGATTTGACACAGATGTATCATTATTTAAACAAGAGCAGCAGTTACTATAGTATGTCTGAGAAAGCAGAGAGGACTCTGTGAAGGCGCTCAGATGTTTTATATATTTTTACTATTTTTTATTAAAGTGTTGTTTTGCTGTGTGTATTCCAATGAGTTGGTGTCTTTTTTGGAACATTATACTTTTATCGTTGGTTACTTTATCCAGATTCAGGGGATTTGTGTTTGATAGTAACCTTATGTGACAGCTGACATCTATTAACCATATGTAACTCCATGATTTCCTCTGCTATCCAGCAAAGAGAAAGGAAACATAAGCACAATAAGGCCTATGACACAATTATGAGGTGCACACACCATTGCTAACATTCAAAATTCTATAACAAGAAGTAAGTACAGCAAAACAACTGCACATATTAGACACTTAAGATCCAAAATCTTAGTAAGTTTGTCAGTAAAGATCAAAATGTTATGGCTGTAAGCTGTTAAGAAGTTTCATCTAGTAGTCTAGGATAACAGTCCCTCAGTAATCACTTAAAAACTATGTGACTGATCAAGTCACTTAACCAGAGCACTGGTCTCGGGTCACTTCTGAAAACAGATACTGTACTTAACCCAGTTAAATGAATATAAAAAAAAAATGAAAGAAAGCCACAAAGCTTTATCATGTATGGTTGACCCTAGAATGTTGAAACAGTCATGTAGCAGCTACAAATTACATGAAAAATGATAAGACATGTACAGTAATTCAGCAGGCTGTAAAGGAGAAACATGAGAAAAGAGACATAAATGACGGTTCAAGGTGTATTTTGCAAAATGAAACACAAGAGACAGAAATTACAACCTGTGTGGGAATGCTGTCACAAGTGAATTCATGTCTGAACACAAATAGATAACTGATCATTGCTATATTACTAAGGGCAAAATTGTCTAAAACACAGATGAAAATCTTATTTGGCTCTTGTTTTCATGAAACAAGACTAACTCCTCTTTTAGACAGCATCACTGTAAAAGGTCTTGTTATTAGCTAGAATTAAGTGTTTCATCTATGTAGCATAATCACAGCTAGGATATACCAAATGTTTTGTTTGCTGAAGTTTTCAAAAGTCAGCAGTGTTAATACCAGTATAATTCATTGATTTACTGGTACCTGCTTTAAGCTATTCAGGACTGTGTGGGAACCTGTTCTTATCCTGACAAGGAACATGAAAACAGTAGACAACCAGTTCTGGACAGGATGTCAAGTATACGACATGACATGCACAAATACATGTTTACAGACATGCACACACATACACACCAGCAGTGAATTTAGAGAATAGTTAAATCTCATAAGCATATCACTGGATATGAGTGGAAACCGGAGATTTGACAAATCCCATGTACACAATAAGAGGGCATGCAGACTCCAGACAGAAAGCAACCCAATTGTGATCTGAATGATATAACCAAGCACTGTGTTTTAGAATTGCTAACTGCTATACTACTTCCTTCAATAGTTATTTTACTAATATCTGTTAAAGTAAAAAAACACAGACATATCCTCCCAGTCATAGCTCCCAATTATTTGCTATTCTGGCAGATCACAAATCTCCATACAGGCACAGTTCAAGAGGAACCTGGACGAGTGGATCGGGCAACATAATTTCTTACAGGGAATAGTGCCAACAACCCTCCTGGACATGGGTAGTCACCACTAAATGCAATCTTGGGTACTGACTACCACTTCTATGGTATTACACTGAGTTCAAACTGCTAGGCTAAAAATGACCTCTGGGTCAATAGGCTAGTAATCTCCTATGATCCAGTGTTAAACAATACTGGTAAAAATGAAGTTCCTTCAATGCAAAATTATAGTAGTGCAGAGAAGAACTACATAAAAGAAGGTTTTTCTTGCACTTACTGAAAGCAGAGATCAGACAGAAGAATGATGGGAGCCTCCTCAATGGATGCATACATAACGGCAGCAAAGTTACCACATTAAACAAGAACTAAAAAAACAACTGAGTGTAGCAAAGTTACCTCAGTAGAGAATCTAAGTGGTGCTGGAGTACTCAAAAGTTAGAGGAGTATAACTGCAGGGTGAATATGGGAATGAGTTAAGTAAGGTACCTGTCAGATGGCAAGGAAAGAAACCCTCATGATTACAGAAATAGCCAAGAGGGAAATATTATGATCACATTGCTCGTGTAGTTTAAGTGACCTAAAGGAGAATTACTTAAGGGTGACACGGGGAAGTCATTTGCACTATGGGAGAGTTTTGTAGAATGGGAAACTTAATTTGCTTAGGCCAAGAAGTAATCAAAATGATTCATGCTTTCATCAGGTGCCTGAACTTCCAGAGAAACATGGTTATCAAAGTGAGAAAATAGATGCTTAGAGTGTCCCTTTGGCCAAGGCACAATCAATACATCCCTAATTTTCCCACTGGCAGTTGCAATGAAATATAATAACTTCTGAGAACTGATGTTTGTTGTAGATGCAAATTGGATCAAAAATGAATAACTCTACCCATTAATGCAATCATCATTGAAGAAGGATTGAGGAACTATTCAAGGGGGGAAATAGTAAGATTCTGCCCAACTTCTCTACTAGGCAGTTGGATTCTCTGGGGACAGGAGAAACTAAGAGGGATCTTTGTTTTGTTTAGCCAATTCCAATGGTTTCATGGCCTTCCCATACAACGAGTAGAACTACATGCTGAAGTGCCAGGCTATTATGCTGATGTCCGAACCTTGAAATCTGTCCCTTTGGAATCCAAGGCTCCTTTGCCAAAGTTTACAAGGAAAGCTATAAGAACTTTCATCTTCAGTGCTTTGATTTTAACATATCAAGAAACCTTGAGCTATTATTTTTTTATACCCCAGGCAGACTCCAAAGAATTTTTCCTCAGGTAGATGGAAATACTGGAGGTGTAATAGGGAAGAAAAAGCTAACTGGGAACATATGTTCTGAGAGTGTAATGAGTTGGCAGACTAAAATTTCCCATGCACAGTACTCTGTCAAAAATATAGGCTGAGCAGATGGGTGAAACAATGGAATTTTTTTTTTTTTTTTTAAGGGGAATACAGGATCTGAATTGCCTAGACAGAGTAAGGCCTTGTTAAGTTAATTCTGGAGGCTGTCAAAAAAGTAATTAATAGAAAATCAAAAATCGAAATCTAAAACAAACGTATTTGAAGTTGTGAATATTGTAACAACGATAAATGTACTGCAAATGGGATCTTTAGAAAAGGGTAAGAGCAACTCACAGAGAAAATAAAATAAAAATTGTGGGAGCAATACATGCAGAATAATGTTTTATAGGAAGAATGAGGTTTAAAAGAATGCAAAAAATGAGCAATTAATGTAATGTTGGATTGATGTTAATCGTACAGAAGACTATATGTGATATATGTTTTAACTGTGAACATGTTAATTTGGTTTGTCTTTTTTTATATAAATGTATATTTGTCTATGTCATAAGTAATAGTTCAGTAAAGGTGATAAAATAAAAAAGAAACCTTGGGCTATGAAACAATTAACACATCATCTTCATCTTGTGGAGGAGTCACCTAAAGTCAAGACTGCCTTCAAGGTAAGTACATATATGAGTTGGCCAGTAACAGAATGGCTAGTTGTTGGTTGCTGCCAAAATTTGAAGTGCTTCTTGCAAGAACACACATTCTAAGTGGAGCATCTTGTGGGAGTGTCCTGCAACCACTGCGCTTCACAGCTAAAGTCCAATGAAGTAACCTTATGACAAGCCCTTCATGGAAAAACATTTGAGCTGATGCTACCATTAGTCTTTGGGCTCCTTCAAAAAACATCTTGTTGGAATAAGTGGTTAGATAAGTATCTGAGGAATCACTGAGAGAACATCTTATGACCCTTTCTAGACATAAAAATGTGCAAGTCATAGTATCTGGGGAACAGCCCATGAAAAGTCAAGAGAATCAGCAGTGACAGGGCAGTCTGACAGACTACAAACTGACTCTCCAGGAAATGATGACACTGCAGGGCAGCATAAGGGGGATGTTGCATTCCTGAGGGTACTGTCCTTCTGATGAGATGTTAAACTAAGGCCCCATACGCCTGACATGGTTTTAGCTCTGGTGGATGTAAAAACATCTCACTGTAATTCTAAAAAAGGGTATGGGATTAAAAAAAAGTTATGTACTTACTATAACTTTCCATCTGTGTTGTCCATTTTCATTCTTCCTCAACTGAGGGTTCTGATCCAAGACTCAGATCTGATTCGGACGCTTCTACCAGATCCTCGGATCCAAAACTCCTGAGCTCCTCACTTTACCTATAGTGCCACACCAACCTAACATAACTCAGATCTAATTTGCTGCCCCTAGATATAAAGAGACTTCATTTTAAAAAAGTTAACAAAGACAGAAAGGAAAAGGAAGTTGGAGCTCAAACAAGGAACAAAGGTTCCTGAGAAACACTTAGGTCCACCGAAAAGTAAAGGGATGGAGGCAGGTGGGCAGGAAGTTGAGAGAGTGAAAATGGACAACACAGATGGCGTGTTATGGTGAGTATGTAAATTTGTTACCTGATGTTTTCCTTTTCATTCATTCTTCAGCTGATGGGACAGAGTCCCGAGCTACTCAGAATTTGTATAACCCTCATGGAAGGATATTCTGGAGTACTGTAGAGTCATAGGCAGCTCTGTTCCTGGAAACCAAATCCAATTTGTAATGAGCAATAAAAGTGTGAGCATTAGTCCAAGTTGCAGCTGCAGGAATGTCATCTATGGAAGCCCTTGACCAAAAAGCTGAAGATACCACCACAGACCTAATGGAATGAGCGCTAGGAGGCTTAGGCAAGGATGATCCTCTTTTACTATAGATAAAGGAGTTACAAATGGTTAAACATTTGGCCACTGTAACTTTGGAAACTGATTTGCCCAATCTTTTTGGAGAGAAGGAAACAAACAACTGATCAGTTTTCCTGAAATCCTTGGTTCTATGAAGACATAAGTAAAGTTGTCTATGCATGTCCAGTAGATGGAGCATATACTCTCCATTATTTAAAAAGTTTGAAAAGAAAACTGGGAGGTTAATGTTCTGGTTAATGTTGGACTCAGAAGCTACCTTAGGCAAAAAAAAAAACAGGTTGGTCCACAAAGACACCTTGTCTTTTGGCAAAATCAGGTAAAGAACTTAGGAAGATAAAGCCTGGAGTTCAGATATACATCTAGCTGATGTGATAGCAACCAGAAATACATTTTCCAAGACAAAATTTTAAATCTACCCTGGTTGATTGTTCAAAGGGAGTTTGGGTTAAGGCCTGAAGCACAATCGTTCAAATCCCAAGGAGGAGTAGGATCCTTTAATGGAGGCCTAAGTAAAAAAGCCCCTTTGAGAAGGACTCTGCATAATTTAGAAGAAGCTAAGGTAGAGTTATTTTCGCCAATGTGGAAGTTAGAAATGGCAGCCAACTGGACCTTAGTAGTTGAAAAGCTAGTACCTTCATTGAAAACTGAAGCTAAAAAGTCAAGAATAGTTATCTCACAGCAAGAGGTTCTCCCGTTCGATTCTCGGCTTGGCTTGGGAGTGCCTTCTGTGTGGAGTCTGCATGTCCTCCCCGCGGTTGGGTAGCATTCGAAAGACATGTGTGCATAAATGAGCGTGCCTTCGTTGAAGGTTGGGCATCGAGCTGGCACCTCAGCGTTTCGTAAAAATCTACTGCCAATCATTAGCGGAACGGAGTTCCGCTGTAGCGACCCTATACCGGGAAAAAGCCGAAAGACAAACAACAACAACAGACAGTGCAGGGGCCAAAAGGGAGGCCAGATCCCTGTTAAGGTCCCAGATGGGGGGGGGGGGCTGGACTGTCTAGCAATCAATGGAATTGGAGAAACTATGCAGTCAGTTTTAGGGCTGCAAAGTCTAGGTGAGTCATCTCTGTTGGGTGAGACAGGAGGTCTGTAAGCTGGATATAGTATCCAGGGCGGATGCAGAAGATGAGGTCAGAAGAAGGGGGTAATAAGAATAACCATGCTCTTCAACCAGAATGCATTCTGTAGAAATTTGGGAATGACAGTTAATGGTGGGTAAGCATTAAGGAGACCAGAGGGCCAATCATGGACTACAGCATCCGTTGGTGCACAGCCCCCCCCCCCCCCCCCATTGGAAGGATCAGAGCAAAGAACCTGCTCCACTTTTTGTTTAGGGGAGATGAGAAGAGACTGCAGTATGGCTGGCCTTATCAAAGGAAAATTCTCTCCACCACTTTGACATTGAGAGACCACTCATGGGGCATCAGAATGGACCTGCTTAATTTGTCTGTAATCACGTTGTTTTTCCCCCAAAATGTGTGTTGCTGTATGAAAACAACCAGAAGAGATTACCTACTGCTACACTCTTATTGCTTCTTGACAAAGGGAATAAGACTTGGTCTCTCCCTGTTTACTGATGTACCAGACCATTGACATATTGTCCATCTGAATAGCAATTGTCCCGAATGGGAGAATGTGTTGAAAGTCCTGCAATGATAGGAGAACTATTCTCATTTCCAAAACACTGACATGTGTCTTGGCCTCTTCAGGGGATCACATACCTTGTACTGTCACCCCTCCCAGTTGGAAGTCATCCACAGTCACTGTGGCCGGTGGTGGGGGAGAACAAATGGCTGACCTTCGGAGAGTTTGTTCGACTGAATCCACCAAAGAAGAAGATACCTTTTGCATACCTGTTTGATCTTGACTGGAGCAGTGAAATAATGTTGAATATTGGATCACTGGGTTGACAGGTTCCACTGAAGTATTCGCATGTGAAAACTGGCCAGAGGAATGAGAGTGACAGCCGATGCCGTGGATACCATAGTTTGTAAAATTAGTCATGCTGGAAGAAAAGAATTTTGTATTACGTTTCTGACCTGGGATCTCGGTGTTTGGAGTTGAGCAGGAGGAAGAGAGGCTATATGACTGACTGTGTCCAGATGAGCACCTATGAACTGCAGACTCTGTGTAGGTTTGAGTTGCGATTTGTCGTAATTGATTGTGATGCCTAGATAGATGCACAACTTTAGCAAATAGTCCACTGCTTGTAGAAGCCAATGCCTGGTTGGGGCAGGAAGGAGCCAGTCTTCTAAGCATGGAAACACTCAGAATCCTAGCGGTCTTACGTGAGCTGTTACCATTGCCATGCATTTGATTAACACCCTGTGTGCTGTGGTGAGACCAAAGGGCTGTGCTCTGAACTGGTAATGATTGTCCACCAACTGGAAGCACAGATATCTTCTAAAGTGCCTGCTCATTTGAAGTGATAGTACGCATCCTGAAGATATCTCAAGCACATCTAATCATCCTTTCACAGCAGAGGCAAAATGGATTGAAGCATAACCATCCAGAACCTTGAATATTGCATGAACTGATTTAGTTTGCTGAGATCTAGAATTGGTTTCAAGTCCCCTGTCTTTTTTGGCACCAAGGAGAATCCTGAATAGGTCCTGAATCCTCTCTGTTCTGGGGGACCTCCTGGGTGATTCTTTTTTTCTAGCAGCTTTTCTATTTCTAATGATGTTGCTTCTCTCTGATTGTTTGGAACATTGGGAATTCATTCATTTTTATAACAGGATTTTCAGACAATGGTATAATATAACCACAGGATAAAATTCTCTCTACCCAGGAATCTTTTGTTATAGATAACCAGGCTCTCTGGTGCAGAGGCAAATGTCCCATGACTGCCTCCAAATGTCAACAGTTGGGCCTCCCATCAGGAGTGCTGGTAGGGCTTGTCTGAGAAGGAATCATGGTAGCCCTGGTTCTGCAGGCCACTGCCATGGGGGCAGTGTCTTTCATTTGACTTCCCCACTTCACCTCTGGGGGGAACTATCTTCACATAAGTCTTGAGAAGGACCCTGGGATTTGCAAAACCAATTTTTTCTACCTCTCTGTTGATCCTTGAGAAAGGTCTTTGAGGATTAGAAAAATGTACACCCACAGCAGACAAGGTCTTTCCCTCTTGCTCACATCTGGATAACATGTCCTTTACCTTGGGGCCAAATAAGGAAGAACTATCAAAGAGAGCATTGTTGAACAGAGACTTAAAGGGCTTTGCAAAAATCACACAGTTGCATCCGGGCATGTCTCCTAATGGCTATGCCTAAACCTGCCGCCCGTGAGGTTCCTTCCGCTGCATTGGAGATCAGCCTCACTGATGCATTAGAAATCAACTGGGAGGGTGGCCAGTTGTGACGAGACTCTATTTTGGTCTTCAGCAGACATGGACCCAGAAAGAGATTTGGAAAGCTCTTGGACAAATCTCTTTGTAATCTCATAAAATTTGCCAGGTAATTTAGCAACTAGAGTGCAAAGGTTGTCAAAGCATACACACACTTACCAAATCTGTCCATGACCCTGGACTCCCTGTTAGGGGGATGGATAGAAAAGCTCTGTGCTGCAAGCTCTTTTTTGATGACTGCCTCTAATGGCATTAACTAGGATTCCTTTGCTCCAGTGCACCTGGTCCACAGGAGGAGCTAACCTTTTATCAGGTCATCTAGGGATCAGCTCTACAGTATCCAGCTTCTTCCATGCTCAGAGAGAAAAAAGATCTATGAGTTAGTCAGCCAAGGGAGTCACCCAAGACGTAGTCGGGCCAGACCTGAAAGCCTTCAGGAACACAGATTCCTCCTAGGAAGGGATATCGGAGTACCAACCAACTTTTTCTTTTAGGAGCACCAGGATGTCTCGAAAGGAAACATCTTCAGGTGGAGATCGGGGGAACCCTTATGCTTCATCGAAATCGATGTCCTCAGTGAGTGATACTTGAGGGGAATCTAGATATTTCCTTTTAAATGTCCTCTTCCAAGGGATTTCTTCAGTGGGGTGGTCTAGGGAAGTATCAGAAGACATGAGGATGTCCCAAGGGACCGACTGGAGATGTGATCAGGCTGGCTGTCCCAGTGGAATGGATGAATAAGGCTCAGAGCAGAGAAGAGAAGGCGATAAAGTTATCTGATCAGAGGAAGGTAGGAATGTCCTTTCTCTAGATAAAGAGAAAGCCCCCTCTACAACCTCAAAGGCAGAATGCTTGGGGGAAACAGAATTCAATGGCAAAGGAGCCAATCATTTCCGATCCATTGGTTTCTGCAACCTCGCAAGCAATCCACCGGAGGAGAAAGACAGACCCAAGCTGTCCAGCACTGAGGCCCTGAGGGGGAGAGATGGCTCAGAGAGCTTCAGAGTTGTTCACAAACCCCTAGATCCAGTGCAGAAGCTTTGGCTTTGAGAGTCCTCCAGCTCTAAAAAAAAAACTCAGCGCCAGGTGACTCCGGGAATTTATAGGAATCGAAGAACAGACTATCTTCGGTTAAGATGAGGACATCCCCAGAGGGTCTCGGATCCAAGGGGTCTGAAAAGTGTGTCAGATCAGAGAAAAAGACCAAGGGGGAACTAGACAAAGGCCAACTCATGGATCCTGTGGGAATCGGAGCCGGAAGCACCCCCATCTGGATCTGAGCTCAGAGAAATTTTTTTCTCATCATTCTATCCACATCAGCTTCAAATAAACTTCTGGAAAACCTGAGTAGATATGGAAGATGGAGGTCTTGAATGCCTGTGTGTGGATCCCTCCAAGAATGGTGAAGGGAGCTGTGAAGTGACTTGATCCAGTAGGAACAGGGCAGTTTGAATCCAAGGTGACTTAGATTTAGAACCAATCAGATCCAAAGTTGTCGAATCTGACTTTCGACATCTTGATGGAGGCAAAGATGATGAAGCTGATGAGGAACAGTGGTCTGGTGACCACTTGTGTGACTCTTTATCCTTGAAAATTGAGTCTGGCTGCCCCTTGTCCAGTTTCCTGGGGGGTGAGCCCCAGCTAGAGAAGCAGAAGTAAAAGGGAGAAGGCCCCTCAGCACTAGTTTCTATGATCAGTGAGAGCTCTGGAACTGAACCCACATCAACTACAGCAATCGTGTCCAAATGAGCAGGTCCTAAGCAATATACACATTTCCTCCTGTGAGCATCTGAGTTAGAGATTTTATGCCCAGAGGTAACAGAGTTTTTAAACACTGTAGGTTTGTTGGCCATACTGGAACACCAAAAATTAATGAAATTATTAAAAAACTATGTAAATATTTTTTTTAAGAAGAAAGAAAGAAAACAGGAATAGAAAGGGACAACTACTAACAAGGTTACTGTAAAGGATACTCAAAAGAATATAAATAAGTTTTCAAATAAAAGCATACCAATGATTGTACTTTAGAGAAGTACTGATAAACAAATCAGTAGCAGCTAAAAATAGAAATGACCTAACACAAACTAGCACAACTGACAAGGAAGACAGGAGAAAATAAGATTAGGTATAGGACTAAACTTTGAGGGGCGGCTTCGGTGGTGCAGCGGTTAGCGTTGCCACCTCACAGCAAGAGGTTCTCCGGTTTGATCTTTGGCTGGGGTGCCTTCTGTGCAGAGTCTGCATGTCCTCCCTGTGGTCACATGGGTTTCCTCCCACATCCCAAAGACATGCTGTAGGTGAATTGGACACTCTAAATTTGCCCTAAGTGTGAGTTTGTGCATGTGTGTGGCTTCTGTGGAAGGGTGGGTGCCAGGCTGGCAATTCGACACTGTAAAACTCCACTGCCAATCATGAGTGGACAGGTGATCCGCTGTGGCGACCCCTAACTGGGAAAAGTCGAAAGAAGAAGAAGAAAAAGATAGGACTAAACTTTGAGATTGACAGGATCCACGTCTGAAGCTGAATGGCAGCCAACAAGATCTGAGGTATGTTATGTTGTCAGGACATTATAGTTTCATAGTTTAGTACTAGGCTATCTGCCCTGGGGCATTTGTAAGCCTAGCCATAGTGATGTGGCTTTCGCCACCCCACGAAATGGTACAGAAATGCACAGAATAGATTTAGAATACTGTGCCTCTGTCTAGTAGTGACACAATAAAGGTCCCCTTATATAATAAAATTAGTTTACTGTGCCCCTGTCTAGCAGTGACACAGATGTGATCCCTGGGGTAAACTTACGATCTCCCATCCACTCATCAAGATTTCTCTTGAAGAGAGTCAGTGAGGGGCTCTGCCTAACATGAACTGGGATCTTGTTCCAAAGCATGGGAAGCCTCTGGGTTTTGAATCTATCCCTCCAGCATGCCCTATTCATACTTGTGCCGAGGTTTAAGTCTTTAGCTCTCGTGGTCCTGATGGATTTGGACTTTTTGAGGTGGAGCATGTCCATCAGATCCTGATTGGACATGGCCTTGTACGTCAGGCAGAGATCACCTCTGAGCAGGCGGTATGCTACTGAACAGAGCTTTAGTTTCTTTAGTCTGGCAGAATAAGACATATGTTGGAGACCCTTGATCCTCTTAGTGAGGTACTTTTGTGGTCTCTCCAGCTGTTGCAAATGCCGGGTGAGGTACATACCAAATGGGGCATTGAACTCAATCATGGGTCTGATGAGGGAGGAGTATAGGGGTACAATGACATCCTTGGATCTGGATGTGAATCCCTTCATGATGAGGTGTGCAAGGTAGAATGTTTTTCTAACCACTTTGGCAACGTGGGTGTCAAATGAGAGGTCGCTGTCGACTTGGGTCCCTAGGTCTCTGATTACTTTTTCCATACTCAGTGGGTTGCTGTCTATGTGATAATTTGTGGGTACTTTGTTTTTCCCAAAGGGGATGACTATACATTTTATGGTATTTAGTTTAAGGCCGTGACTCCGGCACCAGTTGTCCGTTTCTGTGAGGCCTCTTTGCAGGATGTATGTGCCCGCTGGTGTATCGACTGTGGTGCCTAGTTTGCAGTCATCTGCGAACTTTGTCAGCCACAACCCTCCCATGTTTGTTTTAACATCTGAGAAATAAATGCCGAACAAGAGGGGTCCCAGGACAGATCCCTCTGGGACACCACTTGTGACTGGCTTTGAGTCTGACATTGCTCCAGCGATTTTAACTTTATGGGTTCTGTCCTTTAACCAGTTTGCAACCCATCTAGTGACATAAGGGTTTACGTTTAAGCTGTTGAGCTTATCTATGATGCCTGAGTGGGGTATTGTGTCGAAGGCCTTAGCCAAGTCCAGGTAGGCTGTATGGACTGCTTTGCCCTCATCAATGGCTCTAATGACTGTTTCGAAAAAGTCAACCAGGTTCAAAAGGCAGGATCTACCCTTTACAAAGCCGAACTGGGTGGGGTCAAGTGTCTGTAGGTCCCCTATGTCTCTGTTTATGAGTTCCATAATGATTCTTTCCATAGCTTTGCAGACCAGGCTGGTTAAGCTTATGGGGTGGTAGTTCCCAGGGTCTGTAGAGGTACCCCCTTTGTGGAGTGGGACCACTGTTGCTGTACGCCAGTGTTCAGGTACATATCCTGTAGTAAGGCTAAGGTTAAATAGCATTTTTATGTGCGGGTTTAGCTCCTCTTGGAGTTCACGTAGCACGCAACCCGGGATACCGTCAGGTCCCATTGATGCTGTATTTTTAGCTTTGTTGAGGGCGGTTCTCACTTGGACATCTGAGATGACAGGGAGATTACATTCAGCTGGGAGTAAAGGGAGGAGCTCAAGAGTTTTGGATATGAGGAGGATATGACAGAAGAGGCCAAGTCAAATCAGAATCTCAGTTTCAAATCCATCAGCTGAAGAATGAATGAAAAGGGCAACATCAGATTTAATTTTATTTGAAAAAAATTGCCAAGATACAATGGTTATCAACACACACACAAAAAACAGAATCACAATCTTAATCCAAATTTTTTACAAATTAAATTACTTCCGAATATGCAACATCTGCATCCAATGTTTTGTTATATAAACACATTTGATGGACCATATTTTCAAAAAGAAAACATATATTCAAAACTTCTTTACATTCATGTTGCAGATTATCTTTTACCCCATATACAAGTAACTCATACAACAATTATAAATACATATTGCAAGATAATTCTCTAATGACTATAGCATTTTTTAAAATAAATTATCTTGTCCAAAAGTCTCCAGATGATACCAAAAGCAGCTTTACTGCTTGTTTATAGTTTGCTTACTTTCTTTTATAGTTTGCTTACTTTCTTTTATTGTATCCACAAATTGTACTGCTTTGTTATTGTCATGGCAACCTTCAAACACTGGACCCCACCCAGTTTGGGTTTGTGAAGGGCCGATCTTGTCTCCTGAACCTGATTGACTTCTTTGAATCAGTCTCCAGAGCCATGGACAAGGGTAAGGTGGTCCACACAGCCTATCTAGACCTTGCCAAGGCCTTTGACACCATCCCCCACTCTGGAATCATAGATAAACTTACTAAGTTGGGCATTAATCCCTATGTCACCCAATGGGTTGCTAAATGGCTTACTGATAGAACCCACACTGTAAAAGTAGCCGACTCCAAATCCAGCTCCAGACAAGTGACAAGTGGAGTACCTCAAGGTTCAGTCCTGGGGCCGCTCTTGTTTGGCATCTACTTCTCTGAAGTACAGGTCAACACTAAGGGACTCTGGCTAACAAAGTTTGCAGATGACTGCAAACTGGGAGCCATTATTGAATCCCCAAATGATGTGGATACTCTACAAAAGAGCCTTACAGAAACAGATGCTTGGTGCCAGAGCCATGGGCTCAAGCTCAATGCCAAGAAATGTATTGTTATCCCCTTTGGGAAAAAACATGTATCCATGAATTACCATATAGGTGGCAGTACACTAAACACAGAAAGTGTGATAAGAGAATTAGGGACACAGGTGGGCAGTGGTCTCACCTTCGATAACCACATCGCCACAACAGTCAGGAAATCCTTCTATGTGGCACACCTCATCACGAAGGGCTTTTCATCCAGGAAAAAGGAGGTCATTGTCCCACTGTACTCATCCCTCATTAGACCCATTATAGAATACAACGCCCCATTTGGTATGTACCTCTCAAGACATCTGCAACAACTGGAAAGGCCTCAGAAATACCTCACTAAAAGAATCACAGGCCTAAAGCAGATGCCCTACGCTGACCGCCTTAAAAAACTCCAGCTATACTCTGTCGCATATCGTCTACTCAGTGGCGATCTCTGCTTAACATACAAGGCCATGTCAAACCCAGAGCTGTTGGACATGCTACACTTAAAGAAATCCCAATCCCTCAGAGCTACACGCTCCAGGGATCTAAACCTTGTCATCACAATAAACAAAACATGTTGGAGGGATAGGTTCCTGACCCAGAGACTCCCCAGACTCTGGAATAGATTACCCATACATGTCAAGCAGAGTGCCTCTTTGGACCTCTTCAAGAGGAACCTTGACGATTGGATGGGAGAAAGGAAATTCACCCCAGGGATCACGTCAGTCGCCCTGCTAGACAGGGGTCCAGGAAAGTAAATAATGTGGGAAGAAATAGCCAGGGAATTGTTATGGCTAGGCTTGTATAGGTCCTAGGGCTGATAGCCTAGTACCAACCTATGAACCTATAATATTTTAACCATTGTTCGATTTTTTAATTCTGTTTAATGTATACTGTGGAGGTTTTCTCACTGGACCTCCACTGAAAATGGTTTCATACCCAGTCGGACTTTCCCAGTAAACAAATGTCAAATAAATAAATGCATATTCTTTCAGATTTAATGTTATGTCATTAATTCTTCACATGAAGATTTTTTTTAACCTAAGCTCAAAACAAAATCTGTCATACATAAGCATATATTGACTATTTGTATTCATCTCTGAATACCTTCTAAAAGTTCCTTTGGTAATTGTTCCCAGCTGGGTTCCTAGAAATGCTTTTGTAGTACATCTAATACTAATAATTTACACAACACGAACTGTGTTGTCAATTTCCACTATTATTTTTTCTAAACTTAAAATTAATTTGACTGTCTAGCTGAAAAACTGTATGCTATACATGACTCATATTCCAACTATCTAGTAATATCCCATAATCATTCATATATATTCCTGGAATAATTCATTCTCATATATCTGTTGCAAAGTGAATAAAAATGAACAGCAATTTAAACAGTGGAAGAATCATATTTAATCCTCCATTTTTTCATCTTGATACAAAATGCATTGTTTTATGGGGCATACCCACCATAAGAGCTTTCCACTCAGATGCTTGCCTTGCAGATATCAGAGCTGCAAATGAAACAGTTTTCCAAATAAGGAACTGCAGGTCAGCCTGAGAGGTTGGTTCAAAAGGAATTAATACCAGTTTTTCTACAACTATACTGAGATCCCAAGGAGGAGGAATTTACTTCAAGGTGATCTCACATGCAACACTCATTTCAGAAACTGACCACAAAATAAAACAAAGAGAGAGAGATCTACAGGCAGACAATATGAGATGGCAGCAAGATGTACCTTGATGGAAGCATATGACAAGCTATCTTTATGTAGCTTACACAAATATTTGAAAACCAGAGGTGCTACTTCCCTTTCCAGACCCCTGTGACTGGCAAGGCATCAGCTAGAAAATGTCTTCCATTGCCAACATATGACATCCTAATAACGGGTTTTCTTACCTCCTTTAGTACCTGCTGCACATCATCATTAAAAAGGGGCTTAAAAGTTATTTAAATTGAATCATCTAGGCCATTAGTTGTAGTTTATTGATGCTGGTGTGTATCAAGCTCCCTTTGTGCTTTATACAGTCTGTGAGGAAGCTTGTAGCAAGTGCCCTTTGCCAATTCCATAATAAGGGAGAAGCAATATTGCCTGGATCAAAAAGGAGTCACTACAATGATTTTTGGTAATTTTTTCTGAATCTTTAGAAGTACCTTAGAAATTATTGGCAAGAGTATAAAAGTATACAGGAACATTCCTGACCAAGGAAAAGATGCAGCATCTGTTATCCAAGCTTTGGTGCAAGAACATCTCAAAAATAATTTTTGTAGTTGTCTGTTTTGTTAGGAAGTGAACAGATTTACTTGTGGTGTTCCCCACGTCTAGATCAAGTCCTGGAACTTGTCTGTATTGAGTTTCCACTCAACAGGGTCTGTCCAGGATCTGTCGAGTCTGTCTGCTACAATATTTTGCTCTGACAGAACGTAGGTGGCCTGAAGAGTAAGAGAATGCTGAAGATTCAACTCCCAAGTCATCATTGCCAATCGACAAAGAGGATATGACCTTTTACCCCTTGTATGTTAAGATACCACATCACTGTGGTGTTGTCTGTAACCATCTGTAAACAGCCCAGAGCCCATAGATGGTGTAAAGATTTCAATGAATGAATCACTGCTAACATTTCCTTGATGTTTATGTGCTTTGGTTTGTCCAAAGAGTTCCACACATCTTGCACTTTTATACCCATCGAATCTGCTCCACAAACATAATATGCAGAATCTGTCTGGACAGATTGAACTAGGGTTGGAAGAAAGGAAGAAAGAGAGTCCTGGAGTGACAGACAGTTGATCATTCCAGCACTCCAATTCTCACCTTACAAACCCCAGCATGGGAATCTGAAAATCCAAAAGATGCATGTTCCGGGTACAAGAATTTTTTAGGTATCATTGGACTTTTTTCATGTGTAATCTGGCATGTTGTATCATGAGGATCACAGATCCCATGAGGCATAAAATCCTGAGGAATTCCCTTGCAGGAGACAGAAGTTGTTCAGAAAACTCAAAAAATCTGTTACTGTGTTATTACCTTTTCTTTTGGAAGGAAGGCCTTTTGCTTGAGAGTTATCTATCACACGCCCATAAAAGACAAGGCTTATGTAAGTTCATTTAAATCCCAGGTGTGATAGAAGGTTAGACATCTTTATTAAGGACTCCAAACATCTGGGAGAAGTCTATACGGAAATAAGCAAGTCATCTAAATAAGAAACAATGTGGCTGCACTGCAATCTACAGTGACCTACCACTGAGAACAGAGACTTTGTGAACACTCGAGTTGCAGTGGAGAGCCCAAAGGATAATGCAGAGTACTGAAATTGTGATCCACATACAGCAAACCTTAGAAATTTCCTGAAACTGTGAGCAGTGGTTATGTGATGGTAAGCATTTCTGCGATCCAGTGCTACCTTAAGATGATGGTCTGAAAGCAGTGCAAGCACTGATTGCAGGGGTCAACATCTTGAATTTTGAAACTTTCACATAAAGATTGAAAAAAGACAGATCAAACACAGGTCTCTATACATAGTCCTTCTTTGGTATAAAAAATATTCTGGAATGAAAACTTTTGCCCATGTGATTTGAAGTTGCTGGTTCTATGACCCCTGGCTCTAACATATGTTGTAGCACTGGTGGAAGCAGGTCTGTCTGGTTTGGTGGTTGTGAGGGAATTCACCTGAAAGGAGTAGGAGGAGGAGGAAGAGGGGAGTCCAACCTCTGCCAAGTGAATCCTTCCTGAATCACCTTCAACACTCATTTATTTGAAACTATCTGGCCACAGGCTAAAGGGGAGGAGGGTCAATCAGTGTGAGACAGGTACAGAAACAGAAGCAGGACATGTGGGTAAGGTGATCAGATTCCTGGCATAGTTATTCATTACCTGGAGCTTGAACCTTTGGGAAATGTACTTCTTTTATTTGGTTTGGAAGACTTATCCTCCTGCCATTTTTTTTTTTGGGGGGGGCTGCTTGTTACTAGGCTGGATTTCTGTTTGTTCTGCCCCCTAAATGACTGAGAAGTGGTGTTTTAGGGTAGACCCTGGGTAGCTGAAAAATCTTAGAGACTCCATGCATCAAGTTACCTCTCTCATTCCATTGTTTTAGGATTTGTGTAGCCACAGGCCCAAATACCAGATTGGACTAAGTGGAGAATTAAGAATTTCAGGCTTCAAATCATTAGGACAAATTCTGATTATGCAACCAAGCAAATTTTCTCAACACCACAGAAGAAGCAGAAGCTCTAGATGCAATGTCAGCACAATCATACACACTTCTCAGAGCATGTTTAGAAAATTGAGTCACGTCACAAACAGTCTGATTCAGATATGACTTGAAGACAGTGAAGTAGCAAAGTCCTCCAAACTATAAAGTATATTTTAACATAAACTTTCACATATAGCCCAGATAATTCAAGATCCTAAAGGCTAACATAGTAGAGGCAAACAGTCTCTTACCTTGTTTGGCTAATCACCTGCCCTCCTTATTAAAAGGTACTAGGTTAGAGGGAGCCAAAGATTTCATGTTAGCTGTTGGTGCTGCTGGAGTTATTGCAGCAGTTCAGACGAAAGTTGATAAAAAGACATTTATAATCTGCAGAGACCCTATGCTGCTTATCAGCTTTCTTTGGAAATGCAGCCAGTGAGTCGGGAGCCTTGCAAGCAGCTTTAAAAGTGACTTAGGCAAGAATCTTTTGACCAGTTGCTGTTCCTCTGGAAGCCCCTTATAGTGTTGAAGAAGGGTCGTAACTTGATAAATTTGGTGCAGCATCCTGGTAATAATAGTGACAAGGTCAAATCTTACTATATGGGCAAATGTGGTAGCTGTAGTTTATGCCAATATATTCTTACAGGGAAATTACTTGACATTAATGGGTAGCAACTGAAAATTAAAAGTAAATTTAATTGTGGGTGTTGTATATGGGGCTTTGTTTCAATGTTGTTTGGCTTTTTATATTGGTAAAACTGAAAGCAAATTGAAAAACAGGATATATGAGCATATTTATGAAATTAATAAACAGAGAATGACTAATGTCACATTTAAACAACATATCAGAGTACCCTGGGTATAATTTTAAGTTTGTGGTTATTGAACAAATTAACCAAAATTCCAGAGGTGGTCCTTGGCAATTATGGTTGGAAAACAGAGAATTATATTGGATTTTATGTTTGAAAGTGGTTGGTTGGCTGGGGCTTAATGAAATGGCATCGATTGGTTGTATTTTAAAATTAAAAGCACAGAACAGGTAGATAACTGGATTTGATAATTGTTTTTCTGCCATTTTCTTCTTCTTTTTTTAATTTTATTTTTTAATGTGTTCCATGACAGGTGTTTGTTTATATATACTATTTATATGTATATTTTCGTATTTGACAAGATTTTATGATTAGTGCAATTTAAGGTCATGCTGTAATATGATTTGATTGAGGTCATGTGATTTTGAAACAATGTATTTAAGTAGAGTTTTGTGTTTTTACTGATATCTGTTGAAGTTTTGTTAATGTATGAGATGAAAGCGCTTGTGTTGAAAAAGAAGTTATGTCTTACCATAATGTTCCATCTGTATTGTTGATCCTCGTTCAGTCATTACGTGTAGGCATCGGTTCCGACCTCGGAACCGAGCCGGCCATCTTCCAAGCTTGCTTCAGCTACAAACTCTCGAGCTAAAAACTCTTACCCAGAATTCCCCCTCTCCCTGTTAGCTCAGATTGAGTTTGCCAGTCAAAAGAAGGTAGAGGTTACTCTGGTCAAATGACCTAACAGAACCAGATGGTGAGATCCACTAGAAGCCACAGGAGGGGGAAGGAGGGAGGGTCGTAATGACTGAACGAGGATCAACAATACAGATGGATTGTTATGGTAAGACATAACTTCTTTATCTGATATTGTTAATCCTCATTCATTCCTTATGTGTGGGACAGAGTCCCCAGCTACCTTTATTCCTGGGAGGCTCTCATGGAAGGACATTCCTGAGCACCAGAGAACCAAAAGATGCTCTTCCCCTGGAGGCCAAATCCAATTTGTAATGATTGATGAAGGTATGAGGGGTAGCCCAAGTTGCAGCTGCACAAATGTCATGTAAAGAAGCTCTGGCATGGAAGGCAGCAGAAGTTGCCACCGACCTTGTAGAATGAGCCTTTATGGTAGTAGGTAATGGAATATTACATTTTCTATAAATGAAGGTCACACAGTCTTTCACCCATTTAGTCAAATGTGACCTTAGCAACAGCACATCCTAATCTAGGTCAAGAATAGGCCAAAAATAACTGGTCTGATTTACCAGAGGCCTTAATCCTGTTCAAGTAGAAGCGAATTTGCCTGTGAATATCTAGGGTATGTAGGCAATACTTTCCTTTGTTTGAATGATTGGGGAAGAAAACTGGCAATTAAATGGTCCGATTAATGGACATTTCAGAGATCACTTTTGGCAGAAAGGAAGGATTAGTTCTCAATGACACTCTATCTCTATGAAAAATCAAATATGGACTCTTGATGCATAAGGCTTGAAGCTCAGAGATACGTCTGGCAGAAGTAATGGTGACCAAAAACAAGGTTTTCCATGACAAATATTTGAGGTCGCAAGAAGAAGCTAGTTCAAAAGGTGGCATTGTCAAAGCTTGTAGGACTAATGACAAGTCCCATGATTAAGTAGGTACTCTAAAAGGGGGTTTTAGATGATTCACGCCTTTTATGAAAGTCTTGCATAATTTGTGTGACATAAGAGAGGAGTCTTGGACACCATCATGGAAATTAAATATTGCAGCCAAATGAACTCTAATGGTAGAGGCAGATAGACCAGATTGAAATAGGGTGGCTAGATACTCCAGTACTATCGACACTGGTGGTGAAAAAGGATCTACTTGTTTTTCTTTCAGCCAAAAAGTAAATATTTTCCACTTGCTGAGATATGTAATTCTGGTGGAAGACTTATGAGATGCAATAAGAATGTCACGTACTGGCAAAGAAAGATCATTCTGCCCAGCAATCAAGGGAATTGGAGAAGCCAAGCTGTGAGCTTCAGGCTGTTCAAGCTGGGGTGAATCAGATTCTGTGGATGGGAGATCAACCCCGGGGTTGGATGGAGAATCCACGGTTGATCTAGCAGGTGAGGCCAAAGGAAGGGGAACCAAATCTGATGAGGCCAATATGGTGCTATAAGGATTACTTTGCTCTTCAACCGGCGGGCTTTCTTCAGAAACTGGGGAATGAGGGGGAGAGGTGGAAATGCATAAAGTAGACCCGAGGACCAATCGTGGACTACAGCGTCCCTGGGTGACTGTCCTGGAGGAGGAATCAGGGCGAAATAGTTGCTGCATTTGTAGTTGGTCGGGGACGCAAAGAGGTCGCAGAAAGGAAGACCCCAGCGGTTGAAAACCTCCGCCGCTATCAAGGGATTCAGGGACCACTCATGAGGTTGTAGTATACACATGCTGAGTTTGTCTGCTATCACGTTGGAACTCCCGGGAATGTGCATTGCTAGAAGAAAATGGTTGGTAGCCATTACCCAATGCCATATCCTCATGGCCTCTCAACAGAGTGGGTAAGATTTGGTTCCGCCCTGTTTGTTGATGTACCAGACCACCGCCATGTTGTCTGATTGTATCGCAATAGTACCAGACGGCAGCAGGGGATGAAATGCTTGTAATGCCAGAAGCACCGCCCTCAGCTCTAGAACATTTATATGCAGATGGGCCTCCATTTTGGACTAAGTACCTTGGACTGTCTGTCTCTGACATAGCCCCCCCCACCCCCACCCCATCAGGGAGGCGTCCGTGGTCACTGTAGCCTTGGGCTGTTGGGGGGAGAAGGGGCGAGACCATTGTGACGGGTTGTGGGCCATCCACAAATTTAAATCCTGTTTGCACCTGTGAGTTACCTGAATCTTTGCTGAAAGAGGGTACTGGAAGGGATACCACTGGGTGAGCAATAGCCATTGTAGAAGCCTCATGTGAACCCAACAACTGTAGAACAGAGTGAGCTGTGAATTTCTCCCTTGAAAGGATTGGGATCAGTTGTTGCTTTATCCTTAGAATTCTGTGCTCTGGAATGGATGCTCTGCAATTCTTTATATTCAAGATTACCCCTATGAATTTTGTGGACTGAGATGGGGTGAGATTGGATTTTTGCCAGTTTATGGTTATGCCTAGCCTTTCTGCAGAGAGGAGAGAGTATGCCAGGGCTTCTTCCAGTAGATGTCTGGTGGGGGTGGAGATGAGCCAGTCGTCTAGGCATGAAAACACCTGGAATCCTTGTAGTCGCAAGTGAGCTGTGACGACTGCCATGCACCTTGTGAACACTCTGGGGGCTGTAGAGAGTCCGAAGGGTAGTACTCTGAACTGGTAGTGACTGGCTCCCACACAGAAGCGAAGGAATCTTCTTGATAGTCTGTCCACTTTTATGTGGTAGTACGCATCTTGAAGATCTATCAAGCAGATCCAATTGTCTTTTTCCAAAAGCGGAAGGATAGACTGTATTGTGACCATCCGGAATTTTTGTACTTTTACAAACTTGTTCAATACACTGAGATCCAAAATTGGTCTCCAGTCCCCGGTTTTCTTTGGCACCAAAAACAGTTTTGAGTAGAATCCGGATCCTATCTGGTCTGGAGGGACTATCTGGATGACTCTTTTTCTTAGCAGTTTTGAAATCTCTAAAGCTGCTTCTTCCCTTTGACTGGGTGGAACGTTGGGTAAGTTTGTTAGGGGAGCGGGACAAACGTCAAAGCAAATATGATAACCTCTGGTTATTATCCTTTGTACCCAAGAATCGGTGGTGATGGTTAGCCAGGCAGAAGGGTACAAAGAGAAACGACCCCTAACCACTTCTAGAGGAAAGCAGTTGGGCCACTCTTCAGGAGCGCTGGTAGGATTGGCCAGGGAAAGAGTCCCTGGAACCCTGGTTACGCGGACCCCCCCCACCCTAAAACGGGCATCTTCCCTGTGCGTTTCCCCCTCTGCCTCTAGGGGAAAACTCGACCTGTGTGTCACGGAAAGGACCCTGAGACTTTTTGTACCATATCTTCCCACTCTTCTGGTTTCTGGAGAAAGCCCGTTGAGGGGAAGAATAACGGACACCCATGGCAGAAAGGGTCTTACCGTCTTGTTCACATCTGTCCAGTGTGCTTTTAACCTTGCGTCCAAACAATGAAGAGGCTTCGATGGGAGTGTTGAGAAAGGAAGCCTTGAAGGGTTCCGCAAAATTACACAAGTGCATCCAAGCGTATCATCTCAGAACAATGCATGAACTCGCCGCTCTAGCTGCTCCTTCTGATGTGTGAGATATCAGGTGCATGGAGGAGTTAGATATCGATTCAATGGTGGCTAGCTGAGAGGCCACTTTGTCACGGACCTCATCAGACACAGCTCCAGCCAAAGTTTCAGAGAGCTCGGAAATTAAATCTATTTGAAGCCTGGTAAAATGTGCCATATAGTTCAGGGACTGATTGCAAAGGTCGCTGATGCAAAAGTACACTACCCTATTCTGTCCAGAGCCCTGGACTTTTTGTTGGGTGGATGGACAGTCTGGCTTTCTTCTTCCGCCAGGTCCTTTTTAGTTGCGGCCGCCACCACCAAAGCATCTACAGGAAGACCTTTGGACCAATGGGGATCAGTAGCAAGAGGAGACAAAATTTTATCTGGCCTCCAGGGAATGGCCTCAATGGTGTCAGGAGCCTTCCACGCACGTTGATCTACGAGCCGGACCAGTTCGTCGGCAGGTGGAGTAACCCAAGAGGTAGGGGGATGGGCGCGAAAGGCCTGCAGGAACACAAACTCTTCAGAGGTCGGGTTCGAGGGCTGCCAGTCACCTCTCTGTTTAAGAATTTCAAGAATATCACCAAAGGATACCTCAGAGAGTGAGCGAGGGGACCCTTCCCCGTCATCAAAGTCTGTGTCTTCAGTAAGGGACTCCGCTGTGGAGTCCATGTGCTTCCTCTTGTACAAGCTCTTTTGATGAACTTCCTCAGAGGGAGAAGCTGGGGAAGACAGCGCAAAAGGGGTCTCCTGTGGGAGTATATCCTGAGGCCCTTGCGCCCGGTGTCCGCCAGGAGTGACTTGTGTACACTGAGGTCCAGAGGAGGGCAGGGAGAGTGATAGCACAGGATCGCCAACCGACGCCAGAGCCTTCTCCATTAGCTGGGAAGCTGGTCCACCTGAAGAGGGGTGAGTGCCCAGGACAGGGGTCACCCCTCCCCTAAGTGACTCATCCTGCTGACTCGGAGTCCCTGGATGGCTGTGAAACACCAAATTACGTATGCCACAGCTGACATCCTGAGTCGTAGCAGAACTCTCCTGTCACAAAGGCAACTGCGGCTCCTTAGTGAGGTCCATAAAGGGAACCGTAGAGGGGGAAGACTGTGCTATATCAAGGGGCTTCAAAGGCAATGAAGGAGAAGAATAAGTAGGGGTCTTTGATAAAGGGTGATCACCACCCGAGGAAGGATAGGTCCTGAGGGGAAGGGATACTTCTGGCCAAAAGCACTTGATCCACAAGACGCAACACATCGTGTTCAGAGAGGCTTCTAGTGGATTTCATGGACACGGCTGAGGGGGAGTCAGGTCTATCCAAAGACGGAGCAAGCTCGGTGCCCACCTCGGAGGTCTGCACTGAAAACAACGGGGCTCTAAAGGATTGAACTACAGGTGTCTGCACCAAGGAAATCATCGGTGCCGAAGTCATGGTCTCGACCAAGCATAAGGTCGGTACCGAAGTGGTTGTCGGCGCTAAGGCTGGAACCAAATAAATCAGTGCCGATAACTGAATGGTCGGTGCTGAGAGGCTAGTCGGTGCCGAGTACGTTGTTGGAGCTGAAAAGGCAATGGACGTCGAAAAATCCATCAACGTCATAACAGTCTGCATCGACTGGACAGTCAGTGCTGGTAAAGAAGTCTGAAATGAGGAGCCCCTCGGTACCGATACAGTAAAGGGCACGCTAGTCTGTGCCAAAGTCACAGATGGCGCCAATGGCCTCGGTGCTGAAGGTCTAGGTACTGAAAGCGCTGGAGCCGAAGTCAAATCCGAACTGGAAAGCTTAGCTTTCTTGGGTCTCGGTTCCTGGGAGTCCCCAGCAGGGGGACGAAGGAAGAGACTTGGCCTTTATATGTTCATCACTCTTTTTCTTATGGGATCTTGGAGGGGTTGAAGCCTCTGACCCAGAAATAGCCTCTGAAAAAGGAGATTTAAGTAGTCCCTTCAATATTAATTTATTTTTTCTCTCAATCAACATCCTGTTAGAGAAAGTCTTACAAATCCCGCAGGTCGGGTCAACTGTTAAATGAGGCACACCCAAGCAATAGACACACAGAGAATGTGCGTCTGAAGTAGGTAATTTATGGCCACAATCTAAGCATCTTTTAAATCCTGGACTACCTTTTTTATCTGCCATGTTAGAAAGAAAGAAAGAAACCCTGAAAAAATACCAGCAATGGTACAAGAATTACCCGAAGGTAAGAAGGAAATGGGGTTTACCAACGATGGTAAAAAAGAAATTACCTTGCGGTAAAGAGGAGGAAAGGAATTGAAAGATTCAAGAAAGGATAGTCGCTAAATGCGATAAGGTAAGAGAAAACTATCTCATAACTTTTCTGTGAGAAAAGGCTGTTTTAGAATTTAGTATGAAGAAAAATATTATACTTAGCTCAAGAGAAGTAGCTTGACACGACCGAATGGCGACGTGGCAAACGAAATCTGAGGTAACAGGAAGGGGGTGATTCTGGGTAAGAGTTTTTAGCTCGAGAGTTTGTAGCTGACGCGAGCTTGGAAGATGGCCGGCTCCGTTCCGAGGTCGGAACTGACACCCACACGTAAGGAATGAACAAGGATTAACAATATCAGATTAAATGTTTCTTTTTTTGCTATTAGCAGTGATTTTATCCGAGTACCAAAGTTACTGTCCATCCTTTTGTGTTTTTTTTTTTAATTTAAACATTGGTGTTTCAGTTATATTATATTTCATACTAGGAAAGATAATAAAAAGAGTGGATCTTAAGAGAGTGAAAACAATACACTATAATTACTTTGGACATTAATGCTGAGCTGGTAATTAATGGGGTAACTGTCCAAATAATGCAAGCCAGCAAGTTTTCTCCTACAGTAGACCAACCTGGCAGAAGTGGATACTTTGAAAATGGGGTAAAAATAAGATATATCAGGTGGTATCTTTCTTGTTACTCTCAGGGCAGAAAGAATGGCTGGGCTATCATTAACACAGTGAACCTTTCCTTTTGAACTATCTCCCAGAATGTAGACACCATTGAGAAATATGTGATGGTGCTGATTAAGTGTGCGTGTACAATTTCTGTATAGGTAATAATGTAACTTGTCCCCATACCATCATAACTCTCAAGTTTTTACCAGAAGAAATCTAGACAAAGCCAAAACATAATGAGGACAAAGGCTCAAAAATAAGGACAGTTTTTAAGCATTGATCTTAAAAACTTCGAAAGCTGCTAGAATAACAGGTTTTGCATTAGCATGCATTTTCTGACAGATGTGAAGCCTGAAACTCAAATGTCTGTCTTTATGTAATGACTAAAATCCTCAAATATCTGCCAGAAAACCACAAACTTCATGAGGAATAGCCCAAAAATATGAAGCAAAAATCTGGACAGTTGAAAGGTATGTACCCCATATGCCTCAGCTAGAACAATTAATCTGATGAGGATGACACTGTACAGAAGGTTAAAGTGAGTGTTATGTGCATGTTAGGGGAGCAACTTAATAACAATATGTTGCCTAATAATCAGGCAGCCCAAGCATGCTTGTGGGATGGGCAAGTTTAGGTATATAAACATACATAGACTGTTACACCCTTTGGAATACCATGTCAAATTACCAATTTACATGGCCTTCATCTTACTGGTTCATTTATTTTTATGGATGGAGCTGACAAGTGGTGGTGGGTGACAGATATATGGTACCTCAGTTGGGCCCAGCTGTGCATTCTATCCCTGGGAAATTAGCTAAAGATATACTGCAATCATCTATACAACAAAATCTCACTGAGTGAGTGAAGTCTGGCATGTACTGAAACTGAGCAAAAATAGCAAGGACATTTCATGTTATACCAAACAGTGCATAAATACAGAATTATTGTTATGATCTTCCAATAAAATGTACTTTGGTGAAAAAATTAGTTGAGCCAGAAATCAGTGTACTGAGAGTGGTGGGAACTATGGAAAAGAGGTTACACCCATACCTCTCAACCTCTTATTACAAAAAATCTGGACAAAGCCAAAAATAATGGAGGGGACATAGGACCAAAAATAAGGACAATTTTTAAATACTGGTCCTATAAACTTAGAAAGTTATAGGATAACAGTTTTTGCAATAGTATTCATTTTCTGGAGGGGTTGAAGCCTGAAATTCAAACTTCTGTCATTATTTTGTGATTTTAACCCTCAGTGATTTTCCAGAAATCCTCAAATTTTATGAGACAGACCAAATATATGAGGCGAAAATCTGGACAGTTGAGAGGTATGGTTACACCTTACCAGCTTCTAAAACTCTTGGGAAGAGTTTAATACTATTAAAATATGTGGTGAATATTATTAATAATACATGGTGAGGTGTAACGGAACATTTTTTTACATTCTTTTATTAAGCTATTTTACATCTCGATCTCCCTAAACTCTGCTTTTCACTTATCTGTGAAAAAGCTGCCAATTATGTCTGTCAGTTGAGCACAGGGAGTTACAGTTATTTCCTGCTAAGTTTCATCGTGCAGACTTAGATTTGAATTTCACAGTCTTCATGTACCCACTGTGCAAATACAAGCAAGTCATTTAACCAGACAGGGCTCCCAGACTTCTAATTAAGACAGGCATCAACCTACACAGCAAAATAACTTACAGTCACTGCCTCAGACAATCTGAACTCGAGTCATAGCATAAGGCTTTAGTTGCTCTCTTCACATTAAAGTGAGATCATAGTACTCATAAGCTAACAATATGTGGGTGGTCCAAGGTTAGTGCACCATGGAGAAGCAGTGAATCAGCTGTTACACTGGCTCAGCGATCACATTTTTTCTGAGGTACAGTGACATCTGAGTCACTTTGTCTTATTTGCTAATATGGCAAGCTCAAGTAAATGCACTACAAGAATGTGTTCAGTCGACCTGTCATGATACCTTGAGGGTGAGCTGCTGCGATGCATGCCTGAATATGCTGATAAAAGTAGCAGGCCCAAACAAAATCATCACCGACCTCTTTTTTTCATTTTCACACAGTGTGAGGGTGTCATATAAACTCTCACTTCCTATCCTGATTCAACGGCACTCTCCTACCTTTTTTGACTGTCATGCCCGACTGTCACAGGTCACTTCTTATACAATTCATAGGTTCATAGGTAGGTACTAGGCTATTCATCTATCTCATCACTGGACATCTTCATTTCCATTTGCTTTCTTCCTGTCTCTTCCCAATTTGCTTTACCAAAGTGTCTTCTGCCTTTCACCATAATCATTTCTTCTTGAACTTCTTTGCAACTGAGTATACTTTGTCTTCAACTCTAAGGTTCTAATTTCTTTGTCTGTCCCATATTGTACATCTTACTACCCATCTAAGGCACTTCATCTCCATTATCTCAAACTTCCTCAGCTGCTCTGCCTTACCTGTTCAGGGTTTTGAGAAATACAGAGGCACTAAAGTCCCACCACTGTGTTGTACACATTACATTTCGGCTTCTTTGGAATTCTTCTGCCACTCACTATCCCTGATATGTTGTGCCATCGAGCTACAATTCCTCTGATTCTAAGCTTGACTGCCTCATTCAGAACTCCCGTCTCCTCAACTACACATCGCAGATACCTGAAAAAAGCTGTTAACCTGCTACACTAATTTCCCTTCTATAACAATTTGCAGCTTCTTCTGATTTCTACCATTTGCTTCCATGGGCCTTAACAAAATACATGAATAAAAAAATTAATAAACATGAGAGGCGAGTTTGGGTTAAAGTTGGGGCAGTCAATGATTATGAGTTACATGATTCACAAATATGGGAAATCACGTACCTATGAAACACGATTCACACTATGTGCAGAAGGCAGCTTATGGTCTTATACCCAAGATTTCCAAGTTTACAGAATGTGAATATACAAGTGTTAGACTTACCAAAACTCTTGATTCCACAACGGGACAATTTGTTACTTTGCATCCTGGCCAGAGAGATGGATGCTGCCAGCAAGGCACTTAAATAGGACTAGGTCCATGAAATGACGGGATGCCTACAAAATTTATGAAGTTATAAAGCAAAAGGTGGCATGATGTTTAGTCTGCCTTCTTTCATCTATGTTCTGCAGAGTGGTCAGCCATGGATGGAACTACATGATCCTTATGCCAAATTTCAAGAAAGGCAAATCTGTCCAATATTAGTTATTTACTGACATTTGATTACAGGGAAAATCCGACTGGGTAGAAGTCCATTTTCAGCAGAGGTCCAGGGAGAAAAGCTCCAAATAATTACAAAACATTTTAAGAACAATAATTTTATAATTTTCAAAAATAAAACATCTGCAGTTTAAATAATCATAACAAATTAGACATAATATTAAAACATTGGTTAAGAATCGCAACAAGTTATATGACAATCATTTAATATTTAGACAAATTTTTGTTTGTAGAGAAATTAAAAGTGAGTTAGTCTAATGCAAACAGGAATTGTAATATGAAGGGAGGGAAAAACAGGCTTATGGTATACTTAGAGAGAAAGTCAGGGAAAAGAATTTGATAGAAGTAAGGAAGTAAGTGATGAAGGGAGCGTAAGGAATGAAAATGTACTTGTTCACATTTAGGGATATAGTTTATCCTGGTTTTGAGCAAGAACAGAGACAGATTTTAGCTAGGAAGGCTTTCAGAGTGGTTTTGAAAGATGGAAGGGAGGGTAATGACCTGATGTATACAAGTAAGGAGTTCCAGGCCATAGCAACCTTGTACAAGTGCAGACAATGCCCAGCAGATGTGATAGGTTTGTAGACAGACAGGCAGGTTTGGTCACTGGATCGCAAAACCCAACTGGGAACAGAGTTGTGCAGAATGGATTTTAGTGCTTGACACTCAGATGGATGCTGGATAATTTTATGGGTGGTAAGAAGCTGTGTATATGTTAGTCAATGAGGCAGTTCTAACCAATTTAGGCTTTTTAGTGCTACACAGTGATGGGTTCTGAAGGGGAGGGGTATTTGCTGCAAATTTAGCAACTTTGTTAAAGCATTGTTTAAGTTTTAATTTTTTTGAAGTCTGAAGGTTAGTGAGGATGGGAGCACCATAAATAAGTGTGGGGAGGAGATAAATAAAGGAAAGTGCAGTTTTAGTTGTATTGGTGAGAACATTTTTGGCTCTGTAAAGGATCCCTGGTTTTTGATGGGTTTTTCTTATGCAATTCTGCCCCAATAATGTGCAGTAAGAAGCCTGTTTACCACCCAATCTCAATGATCATTATGGAGCACTGAGACTGTAAAGTCACATGTTTGCAGACAACATGTACTGTTGTCCATACTGAACATGGAAAACTCTGGAACAGCAGTATTCAGTTTTATGCAGTTTACATGGGTGTCTGGAGTTGGATTCAATGCTGACCTCTAGTCCCTGCCTGTATGGAAGTCCTGCTTTTGGCTTTAGAACACTAAACAGACTCAGACCACATGTAGGATATAAATAAACAGATGCACAAAAAAAAGAGTCTCAGATTGCTCTATATCACAGAGTGCAAAAACTTTCCAGAATATAAATGGGTAATACTAGAAAGGATGCTAGAGGAACAGATGAAATAATGGGTCAAAGTTTTTTTTTTATGAATGAGAGGGCTGCCGCTCTAAAATCGTTTGCCTAGGCTTTTTAAATGTCTTTATGGTTATATCTGACCCACCCAGGAAAGTCTACATGTCAGTTTTGAGGCAATGATCTACAATTACTGAGGAGAACAGGAAGTGCTAGGGTGGCTTTATCCCATATGGTCCCCTGGAAGGCATGGCAGAGATGGCAAACTTCTAATCTCCAGCTATACATTCAACTGCTGCTCAGACTGAAGCTATTTTTATTTGGGTAAATATCTGTCTTTGGCACCACTTCAAAAGCAGGTGTACATGCCGCAGGGCTTAGAGCTCTTCTTCATACAATACCTGTTAGACTCTCCTGCCCTTTCCCAGATGGTTCATTCTTTTCCAGTGGTTTGAAAAGCCTGAAATTTTATGAAGAAGAAATAGCCTGGTTCTAGACTCTTGCCTTTGTTGTTGTTACTGAAATAAGATAATTTATGGAAAGAGCAGTTTACCGCCTGGGCATGGCTAATGGGGTAATGTGAACCACAAAGGGTAAAATATATCTTTCAGTTATTTGCACAAAAAGAGATTCTCACTCTTGACTTGATCAAACATTAACTTCTATGTAATGGCATACAGAGGCTTCCAGTCTGGAAAGCGCAGCTAGCAATGCAATTGTTTGCAGCTGAATGGGAAGTTACTATGAAAACTCCTTCAAAAAATGTGCATATCTGATGAAGTAGCTTACAAAAAATTTGGGGACCCATACCAAATAAGTCCTGTGCCCATGTCCCTTACAGTTCACACTGAAAACTTAATTAATGACTAGAAATAGAAGGATCTACTACTGAGGTTAACAAATGAGCAGTGCAGGCAGGTTAAGGAAGAGTTTCAGGACATTAGTTTAGTGCCCTTTTTTGAGGAGTTCAAGTCGATAGCAGAGTGAGGATTTATTTTTATTGAACATTTGTTAACGGGAAAGTCCGACTTGGAACGAAGCCAATTTTCAGCGGAGGCCCGGGGAGAAACACTCCAGATGCATGTCTTTCTAATCTTTTGTGTCCCTGCTCACGTGATCACAATTTTTGGGACAACACCTTAAGTGTTAACAGAAGGTGTAATGGTGCTTCATGTGTAAAACACTGACATGTTTTCTCAGAATTTCTAGTAACTTCTCCATTACAGTCCCAGGTGTAGATTAAGGACTTATATGGAGCAAGGTGTAGGATCCCTGACATCATACAACCATCAGTTATTCTTGGAACTATGAAATCAAATTATAGCTCTTTCTTTGGAAAAGATAAGGCTGATTTACAGCCTTACAACATTTCAAACAAGCCCTGATAACAGCTGACTAAATGAAGAAAACACGAGCTTTTTGAAATGTAACTGAAAAAAGTGGCCTTGTGAAATGGAATACAAAAGTTATTGTGCCATGGTCACAGCTTTCCAACTATATGTTTAGGAATCAAATGAGTAGTGGAACATACCAACTGGTTTTCTTTTATGGGGTGGGAGGCATATGGCAGAGTCATATGATGGAATGTTATGCGTGGATCTGAATAGAGTTAAAATGCATCTGTTAAATGACTCAAGATGAACTCTAGTTTGTGAAGTATGAGCAATTTGATTATAAAATATATTTATTTATTTAAATTTGTTAAATGGGGTAGAACACTAATCACAGCTGATCAGTTTCAATCTCATCCTG
Organism: Protopterus annectens; assembly: GCF_019279795.1. Lineage (NCBI taxonomy): Eukaryota > Metazoa > Chordata > Ceratodontiformes > Protopteridae > Protopterus > Protopterus annectens. The sequence goes on from NC_056729.1 coordinate 1,063,906,352, forward strand.
ACCAAAACTGCAAAGGTTTAAAATTATTAATAATAAAAACATGAGAAAAAGTTTTAAGAAACAAAATATAATGGAAGCATATAACAGCATAATTATACAACTTTATAAAGTCAGAATAGCAAACATATACAGTTATTTTCAAAAATATACTGTTGTACAGAATATTCATGGTTTTGTGAAAGGGTCCAACAGAGTGGGCAGGACAGAAGTAAAGTGAGGAGAAGTACCGAGGTGGGTATGTAACACTGTCAGAAGGGTGGGTTAGCATTTGGCTATTTGTGCAAGATATGTTTTTAGCTGTAAGTGGAAATGTGAATAAGATAATGACTCTTTAAGGTAGGGAGGAAGAGATTCCAAGAGTTTGGGACCAATAATACAGAAACTATGGTCCACGCAGTGCAGTTTAGTGTTCAGGGCTTGAAGGAAGAATAGACCTACTGTGGTTCCTGGGGTTACAAGTGTGTGTGGGTTCTTTTACGTTTGGCTGCTAGATGACAAAAGATTTGTTTTTTAAGAAGTTTGAATATCAGAGAGCCTAGTAAAAGCTGACATCTTTTTTTTTTTTTTTTTTTGGACTGGGAGTTAGCTTGCTTTTTCAAGAGTTACACAGTGGTGTTCATGATTGTGAAAATGTGATATACCTGCAGATATGGTTTTCTATATTTTGAATATGCTTGGTGTTCCTGTTAGAAGACAATGCAATTAATGGAAGGCCGTATTTGTTTTGGGCAAGAAGGATTTTTTTACCTACTGATGTTCTGATGGGTATGGATAGAAAGCGGGAGATTATGTTGGCCCAAGTGCATTAATTTTTTCCTAGTGGTGTCAAGATGGATAGTAAGGTTAGAGATTGGTCTAACCAAATGCCTAGACATTTAAAGGAGCTGGTACTTTCTAAGTGAGTGTCTTAAAGTCCGGTATATGTAGAGGGGATTTTATTTTAGCATGCTTTTCGTGGTTACGAAAAACATGGTCTCAGTTTTTGTGGAATTAAGTAGTAGATGTTGGTTATTAATCAACTGGATGACGGGGCAATGTCTGATTAGAGCTCTTTTTTTTTTTTGCAATATTGAAAGTAATTGATTTGAACAGTATATGATTATGTCATCTGCATAAAGAAATAATGGAAGATGAGGAAAATCAAAGGAAAGTTTATTGATGTAGATGGAGATAAAGAAGGTGAGCTGGAACCGGGTCACGGACAAGGCTTTTTTGTATGTGGAGATGAGAGAGATGGATGAATGTTTTCACAGTGAAGTGACAATCTAAGAGGGAGTTACTAAACTAGGGAAGAGTGTTTAGACTGATTCCTATGTCTAAGAGGTATTGTAATAAAAGTGTGTGGTCTACAAGACTGAATGCTTTGGTAAAGTCTATGAAAATAGTGCCTGTGAGTTGTCCTCTAGCCATTGCTAGCAGCATTTCATCAGTCAGAGTGCTACACACTGATATGGATACTGGACTCTTCATGGAGCGTATGCCATTGACCATCCATCCTAAGAAATGCCCCCCACCCCAACTGGGAGGCATCCGAGGCCACCATGGCTACCAGGGGTGGAAACAAGAATGGGTGTCTGTGACAAACATCATTGGAATGTACCCACCAATACAAGGAATCCTTGAAAACCTGAAAAAGTTTTACTGGATAGGACAGAGGCTGTACAAGAACTGACCACTGAACAGCTAAAGTCCATTGAAGAATACACGTGGAATCGAGCCATTGGGACCAAGCTAACAGCTGCGGCCATTGATCCTAAAATCTGAAGTACTAGTTCTGCTGTGGAAGAAAGGTGTGAAAGAATCTCTCTCACTTGCAGTCTTATGGACTGTACTCTGTTTGATGGAAGCAAGGCCAACTGACTGGTGGTGTCTAGGCGAGGTCCGATAAACTCCAAGACTTGAACAGTTTGCAGATGGGGCTTGGCATAACTGACAGTAATTCCTAAAGACTGGCATAATTGGAGTAAAAAGTTCTTTGCTTTCTCAAGTAGATACCTTGATGGGGTGGTGAAAAGCCAGTTGTCTATGTAAGGAAACACTGAATCCAAGCAGTCTTGGGTGAGCTGCTACCACTGCCATGCATTTGGTGAACACCCTGGTGTTTGTGGTGAGATCAAAAGGTGGGGCACTGAACTAGTAATGACTGGTCCCCAGCCAAAAGTGCAACAACTTCTGGGATCATCTGTTCATTTTGATGTGATAGTATGCATCCTGGAGATCAAAACAGCACATCCAATCGTCCTTCTGTAGAAAAGGTAGAATGGACTGAACTGTGACCATCCATAACTTGTAGTTCTTTACAAATTGATTTCAATTGCTGGGGTCCAGAATGGGTCTCAGGTTCCGTGTTTTCTTTGCCACTAAAATGAACCTTGAGTAAATTATGAATCATCTCTGGTCTGGAGGGACCTTTTGGATGACTCTTCTGTCTAGCAAAGTGTAGTTGGGCAACTCTTCAGGAATGCTGGAAGGGTTTATCTGAGAAGTTATCTCAAAACTCTTGATTCACCAGACCTCATCTGCCTCAAGGGCATAGTCTTCCATAGGAACCCCCCTTTGGGAAGTTTCCCCTCGGGAGTCCTGAAAGGGACCTTATGACTTTCGGAAACACATCTTTTTACCTCAGCACTGATTCCCGGAAAATAATCTCTGTGGGGTAGAAAAATGTATTTCCATGGCAGAAAAGGTCTTTCCATCTTGCTCACTATGGGAAAGTGTTTTTTTTTACTGTGGGGCTAGACAAGGAAGATCCATCAAAGGCAGCACTGAAGAAAGAAAACTTAAAGGGCTCTGCAAGTTGCATAAGCGCATCCAGGCATTCTTCCTGACACTTTCCAAACCATTGCCCTCTCGGTCAGGAGGATTGACAGAAGAGCTCTGTTCTGCTAGCTCTTTCTTAGTGGCTGCCACCACAACATAGGCATCCACAGGAACTCCCTTACTCCAATGAGCTCTGTCTTTGGGCAAAGCAAGAAATTTATTGGAGAAATGAAGGATGAGTTCTACACTATCCGGTTGCTTCCATGCTCAGCGAGACACAAAAGCTATAAGGTTATCTGCCAGGGGAGTAACCCAAGACATAGATGGACCGGACCCGAAGGCTTCTAGGAGCACTGACTCCTCCTGAGAAGGGGGTCAGAAGACCATCCAGCTTTCTGGCTAAGGATCTCTAGAATGTCTCCAAAGTTGATGTGTTGTGGTGGAGACCTTGGGGACCCCTCCCCTTTATCGAAGTCAGTGTCTTCGGTTAAGGACTTCTGAGAGGAATCTATGTACCTCCCTTTGCATGATCTCTTCTGTGGGACCTCTTCAGTGGGATGATCTGAAGAAGTATTGGAAGATAGGGGAAGTTTCTCCAGAGGAGCTGCCTGAAAGTTTGAACAGGCTGGCTGCCCCTGCTGAATAGGCTGATGAGACTCAGAACTCTGATATGAAGGAGGGAGGGTGGTAGGATCTGAAAAGACAAGAGTAGACTAGACTCTCGGGTGAGAGAAACTCCTTTCAAACACCTGAAAGGCAGAAGGACTGGGAAAAGCCACTGCAAGCCTCAGTACAGCCAAAGCTCCAGGTTTTGCCAAGCCCAACCCTGCCTAGGCTCCTTCCTCCAATGAAGATCAGACCTAAGCTATCTAGTGCTGAAGTGCCGAAGGGAAGTGATGGCTCTGAAAACCTCAGTCAAAACCATCCTCCAGGTCTGGTGCCAAAGCTTTGGATCCAATACTCGTCCTTCCCTATGGAGGTTGGTGCCAAACAAGTCAGGGACGCAGTCAGAGTCGAAGAGGTAGCTGTCTTCGCATCTGAAACATCGATTCTAGGAATTCTCAGATCTGACAGCTCCAAAATCACTGAACAGATCGGACAAGAAGATGCACAGGTTGGAGGCTCACAGATCCAATGGGAGATGGCAATACCCCTATTTGAATGTAAGCTCTGAGGAACTTCCCCATCATCCTATCCACATCTGCCTTGGAAGGACTCCGGGAGGATACCGGACAACACAGAATGGGATGTGACATTCTCTTCGGAGTCTATTGTAATAAAGGTGATGAGAGTTGTGGGGAAATAGGCTCTGGTGAAAAACAAAGCCTCCAAGACCATGGAGACTTGAGTGTCTCTTGACATCAGATCTGATCTTATGTAATTTAGCTGGCAGCTTTAAGGCTAGAGCAGGTTTCAGAAATCAGGCAGGATCATGTTTTCTATGCTCCATGGACTCTGAAAAGGACTGTTGTTTCTTAGTGGGTTTGAGCCGCTTAAATAGAAGCAGTAGCGAAAGAAGCAGATGCGGGCAGCAACCCTTTTAACACCAGTCTGTTGCAATGATTGCTTAAGGTACATTGTATTATGATAAGTTGTGTAATATTTTTAATAGGGCTGGTTTGCAGGTGCTAGAAGCTATGGTGGAAGAATATGAAGCCAAGGCTAATGCACTTTTAAAGGATTTAAATGGTATGAATGAGAAATTAGTTAATAGTTCTGGTTTTTTGTCTGTCAAAAAAAGCTATGACAATGTATTTGATGAAGTGGACCAATACTGTTTAAAAATCTTAAATAGGAAAATTCATAAGTTAGAAAGGGATTTGAACGAATATAGGGAAGGGTTAGCATACCATGTAGTTATGAGAAACAAATGAAGTGATGACTATATTAGGAATCGAATACAAGCTAATACATACAGAAATGACCATGTAGAACTACCCACTGAACCATTGAGAAGGAGTGAAAGAATAGCAGAAAAAAGTAGAAAAAATACACACCAGGATTTTCACTTTCCCCAGGACAGGTTAATGGGGAGGGGGGGAGAAATACCAGCAACAGAACTGGAGGAAAACTTAGATTTAGTTAGTGATAACATTAGTTCTTTAATTTACAATGGACGGGAAGTGATAAATTCACATGAGAATGAAGAAGGTAAAAATTATAATCTAGTTAAAGACAAGAATTTCATGATATACAATTTCACAGAAATAGAAATCAAAAAAGAGTATTTTGATTTATTCACAAAAGGCCTTCATTTCATTCCAGCCTATCCAACTGAATTGTCAGAAGCTTTAATAGACTTAAAACTGTTCGTAAGGCAGATGAATTTAATTTTAAATTTTAATGGACAGCCCCATAATAAGATCACATTAGCGAGAGCCAGTACATTCAACCCCCAACCAACTCATGTCTAAAAGTATTTGAAGAGATGGCTACTAAAGAGATAAGAAAGATTATTTGTAAGAAAGTAAAAAGAGTTCCAGTGAATATGAAAGTAGAAGAAATATCATTAATACAGTTTTTAAGAAAAGAAAAGTGTAGAACCATGAAACCGGACAAAGGAGGGGGGCTAGTTTTGATGTACACACAAGACTATGAAATGTATATGTTTAACTTATTGTAAGACTCTGAAAAATATAAACTGGTATCTAGAAATGAAGTGAATCTGGCATATTCTAAAATTAAATACACTTTAACTGACCATTTACTTCAAGGTTTTATTAATGAAGAACTTTATAATTATTTGAATGTCAACAAACCCAAAATCCCAATAATTTTTGGAATTCCAAAGACGCATAAAGGCCTAGAACCATTAATGTTCAGGCCGATAGTCTCAGGAAAAGGAGGTATTTTGGAACCTATAGGCAAGTTTGTAGACTTCAAATTGAAAAGTTTTGCTACAACATTGCAATATATATATGTAAAGATTCTTGGGATTTTCTAAGAAGCATTCAGGGAGAATTATTCCAAGTGGATTTAATACTAATTACTATTGATGTTGTAGACTTGTTCCCAAGTATTCCCCATGAACAGGGACTGGAATGGTTTAATGAAATACTAGTCAAAGAATCAAATTTGTCAACTAACACTATAAACTTATTAGTGGAATTCATGGAGATTATATTAAAGAATAACTTCATATTTTTCAATGGAGAAATATACAGACAAAAGAAGGGGGTGGCAATGGGAGCACCATGTGCCTCCATGTATGTCAATATTATATTACATAAATGGGAACAGGAATTCATCTTTTCCACTCAATGGAAAGAATGCATTAAGCATTATACAAGATTCTTGGATGACATAAGTATTTTGTGGACTGATACTGAGACACAATTTACGGAATTTTTCGAATATATTAGTTCCACAACTCATTTTTTGTCATTCACGTATAGCATAAGTAAAGAAAAAATGAATTATTTGGATGTTACAATTTCTACGGACTGTGTTAACAACAGGTTTACATCCAAATTGTTTAGAAAATCCACTTTTTCCAACACCTATTTACATTATGCAAGTGGTCACCCTTACTATCAAAAGAAAGGCATAGTCAAAGGGCAAATGGTAAGGGCATCAAGAATGTCAAGTACCTTAGAATTCTTTATGGAAGAATTGGTGGTAATAAAAATATGTTTTTGGAAAGGGGGTACCCTGAGGACTTGATAGATATGATAAGCAAAGAAGTCGTAGAACACAGAGAGAAAAAAATTCGCCCTTTATTAGGCTTAGGTCAGATTGGTGAAGAGAAATCTAGTGAAACCAATAGTGCGGTGTTTACTAATAGTTACATCCACACTTATTCAACTGATTCACAGCAAATTGAAGAAGTGATTAATAAATTTTGGCCGGTTCTAACTGGTCACGAAGAATTATGCAAGTATATTCCGAAGCATCCTAAGTTCACAAGACGTAGGGACACTAATATAAAGGAACTATTTGAGAAATTTCAACAACAAGAAAGATCTAGTAAGCTTGATTCAAACTGTTGGGATTCATTTTTTCAGTTGTTTTTCACTTGGTTGAAGTTTTGTGCTGAAAAGCAAGGTGTTTTTAAAAAAAGTTTTTAACAAAGCAATAAAATTGTTTACTTCGTTCCTCCGTTGGCTGTTTTTGAGCAGTGGAAAGCTTTCTTTGGTTTTTTGGTGCTTACACTTTGTTTTAATGATTGCTTAAGGCCCAATAATTGAAACCTGCACAAAATCTGACAGGAGGTTTCAAGGTGGGATGCTCCTAAACAATATATGCACTCCCTTTGGGCATCAGAATTGGGTATCTTATGCCCACAGGAAGTTCACTTTTTAAAACCTGTTGGCTTCTCAGTCATATTAGAAAGAAAGATTTTTTTTTTGAAAAGAAGGAATATAAAGAAAAATATACCAGCTATGGTATATAAGAAATACCCTATGAAAAGCTAAGAAAAAAGTTTTACAGGAGGAAAGAAAAAGATGAAGGATTTACCAACTACAGTAAAAAGAGCACCCTTATAATGTGCATTCAGAATTGATAAATAATAAATGAATAAGCAGGGCTGAGGAAAGGCCCATTTACCAATTACACTCAAGTCTCCATGGTCTTGGAGGCTTTGTTTTTCACCACAGCCTATTTCCCCACAACTCTCATCAGGCAATTTAGGACTAGCGCTGTTTGTTTTATAAACTTCAGGAACTGTACTTCAGACAGCTTTGTTAGATAAGACTTGTTAGGTATTTAAATTTATTTAAATACTGCATGCTTCAAGCAAATAGTTGTAACAGTTTTGGTAGAGGTGATTTATGTATTAATGGCTTGATTTATTTATGTATTAAGGTATGTTATAAGTAATAGACTTAGTAGAAGTGAAACATTTTAATTATGTATTCTTAACTATGCATTTTAAACAATTATTTATTCTAAACATATATTCATAACTTTTTAACTGTTTTTCAACTATTATTTTAAACAAGTATTTATTTTAAACATAAATATAAATTCATAATACTTGACATAAACTTATAAAATTGATTTATTGTACGATGTAAGTACATGTATTTCAGCAAGAGCCTACACATTTTTAATGTAAGCAACGCACACAGCACATTATTTAGGAGCTTCATTTATTGAAATCTAAGTAACAGTGAAGCACTAACTTAACTGATGTACCATTTACCAATTACTAATCAAGCAGCACAGTTTACTTCTGTAATTAACTGAAGGGAAGTTGAAAGTGGAACAGGTTTTATACCACAGTGTGATGTAGAAGAAGTCTTGCTATAAGCAAGACAAAAAAACGATTAACAGAAATAAAGTGTAGTAGGTTTTTACAACTGGATTGTGCTTTTTATTTTACAACAGTAGAACATTTTATAGCTGGAATACTTGGTTTTCCTTTGGATTACTACTGGACTGTGCCTGGTTTGTGAAAGGAATAATTGGTTTTCCTTTGGATTACTTCTGGACTGTGCCTGGTTTGTGAAGGGGTCTGTCCATTTTGGAGATTCGCATGTATTTACTTGTTACCCTTATAAAGGGAACAGGTAGAAAAAAAGGAATTGAAATCTTAATGCTGAGAAACCCGATAAAAGAAAAAGGGAGGAAGAATGAAATATATATAGAAAATATAACAATTTTCTATTTTTACTCATGAAAAATGTAAAAACAACACCCCAAAAGCTCAAGAGAGTGTGATGTACATCTGAAGCGTAGAAGCGGCAAACAAGATCTGAAGTTTTACAGAGCTCTGAGGCATTGTGGGTAAAGGCAGGAGCTCAAGAGTCGGATCCAAGAGTCTAAGTAAATGTGGGCTGAAACGGATCGGAGGTCAGATCCAAGACCCATATATTGAGGAATGAATGAAAATGATAACATAATATACAACTTTTCTTTCATATTCCGTTGAGAACATGATAATAAGATCCATACTCAAATATGATGCATATCATCACTGTTGTTCTGAATACAGATACCATTTTGTTTAGGGAGGGAAGAGGAATGTATTCTGTGACAGCTTGCCTCTATATGACATTAAGGCTAGCAGCAGCAAACTACTGTTTGCAACATCTTACTTCCTTGAGATAATCAAAAGTGACATACATAACATAATGCTACATCGATATTTTTAAACATGATAATTCAACCAATTACCAATCTATGCAATCAAACTCTAGTGAGAGAAGAGCAAACAGCAGTTAAGAACCTCTAACTTCTTTCTCAAACAAGAAATACAGGACAGTTAAGTCCCTCTACAGATCTGAGTGCACAAATACAGAACAAAACCTTAAGTTTTCAGTAGTAGAACAAGACATTTTCACTGAAAAGTCTTAACTACAACAAAAGCCATTATTTTTTTAATTTAACAATTACATCATCTTGAAACACATGCTTTGGTCCATGAATGATCATTTAGGCTAATCTGAATACTATGATTCATTGTCTGAGGATTGCAAAGTGAGGTTCTGGCAATATTTTAAGAATACAGCTGCATAACACAGGGCACATTCTTTAGATTTTACAGCTTGTTAGATGACAACAATTCAGCATTGCACTAAGATAAAAGAAAAAAATGAACATTCTGATGCACAATTAACAGTTTTGATTTCTGATGTTTAACCAGCTTTAACATCCAAAGAATTTATAAAATGTGTTGCAGCTGTCCAGGTACAACAGCTTTGTTCTTTGCTTGCTTTTTGGCAGAAGAACCAAAGCTGATTCTGCAGATGTCCTTTCATTTCTTCTATTAACACTTGTTTTACATTCCATGTTCCTCAAGAAGCAGAACTGATGGTGGATCCAGATGTTTAGGATAAAAAAGCCATTTCTTACCAATTAATGTAATTCAAAAACTGCACATTTGCGAACACCAAACTAATAAAACATAAAAGGTGAGGTTCTTTACTAAAAATAAGTAAAACCTATGCACATATTCCAAAAACATTATTCTCTTTTGCAGACCAATTACTGGGTGATCATATGTAAGCCACAGAAGACAGCTGCTTATGAAAACAAAATACCTCTTTCCTCACTATAATTCATTTGGAACAGGATCATACCCCAACAGCAATTTTTATATCACCACCTTTATTATGTCACAGTTTAACTACGGGGATACATTTTCTGATGGTGTTAAACAAGAAAATTATGTATTTATTTATTTATTTCGTATTAGTCACTTCAATGTAACCTAGTAACCATTCAGAAATGTGGATGGCCATAACACACTCTGAAATTATTGTACATAATGGATTATATATGAACAAGAGAACCATGGGGTTATCAGTACAATAATCAAGATAAGTAACACATTTCAACCATTGAGGATGCTGAATGCGTTACTAGATAAACAATATTTCTTATTCTGGGCTTAGCACAGATAAACTGCAAATAAGTCTAGAATGGTGAAGCAGACAGCATGACTACCACCCACAAGAAATCATTCTGTATGGTGTCTTTTAAGGATTTTGCATTTTTTAATCCAGACTGCACTGCACTGCATTGCAATGCACTCGCAGTACTGGCTGCAAGTGCATTACAATGCACTTGCAGTACTGGCTGCCTCTCATGTGAATGCAAATCCTCTGCTTGAACTTTACATTAAGGCAAGTATGTGCAATATGTTCTGCCAAAGCTGGTGTATACATGACATCAAGGCTAGTACAATCAAACTAATATTTGTAACATCTTACTTCCTTTAGATATACAAAAATTATGTATACAATATAATGATAGGTCAGGAAATGGAGGTCCATCCTCACTAACTTGTAGGACTAAGGCTGCAGACATTAATACCTCTTGACAAAGTAAACTTCTCCAAGAGGCCAAATACTTTATCCTACCATATAATGCTCTCTCCCTGGAAAATAGGTTAACCATGCTACTGTAAATTGTTCGAGGCACGTGGAACTTTAGTCACCAAGATGGGGAAGGGTGGAGCATATATTACTGAGGACAGACCTAATCTTCAAGATCTAGTATTGTGGTAATTACATAATACATACCTTTTGTATCCTGAAAGAGTAGCTGCAGCCTATGTAACTCGTAGGACAGTGCTCCAAAGTTCTTTCTAATGGGAAGCCTTCTCATGGGAACACACCGTTGATAAAAGTAGCCACAGAGGAAAACCTGGATCTGTATAACACAACCAGCTGGTAATGGCTAGCAAAGATATTATGAAAGATAATGTAGCTGCTGCGCTAATGTCAAAAAGAGCTGATTTTTTAAAAAGGCTACCAAAGTAGCTAAAGCTTAGTAGAGGAAATTCAGGTAATAGTTAGTTGTAGTTAACATACAAAAAATTACTAAACTTAGAAAGCCTTCTGGTAAGGGCTATCTTACATAACATACTTTTTAGCTAGCCTTTTGTTGCACAATGCAAAGAAAAAAAACCTTGTGAATATTTGCATATGGTATTGGCTCTGGACACATATGTCAGATGATGGTATACATTAGTGCAGTGTAGTATGCACTCCCAAAATTTAAGTAAGAAGGAAAAAGACAGGGAAGTGAATGTACCAATACAGATCTGACTTAAATGCAATTTTAGACACAAAGGACAGATTGTTTCTAACAATAGTTTCATTATGAAACACCAAATAAGGAGACTACACATAGAGCTTATAATTACAAAATCCTTTTGGCTGAGGTAATGGTTACCAAGAAAAAATGGTCTTTCAAGTAACAAACTTTAAATCCGTTGAGCCTGCATATTCAAAATTAACTAGAGTCAATTTCTGGAATAAGAGGGGGCCGCAAGAAAAATATGCACTTGACCATACTTTCAGTGAGGCTAATGAACTTAAATCTTCACCTTGATGAAAATTAGAAATGGCAGACCAGTATACCTTAACAGAGGAACAACTGAGCCCAGTTTCAAAAATGCCTGCATGATAATCCAGAACCACAGAAATGGGTGTAGAAAAAGGATCCATTCCTTTTATGTTAGACCAAGCATAAAAAGTGTTCATCTATTCTTGTAAGTTTTCATCATGATGAGCTTTTGAAAAGAGAACAGAATCTTGGCTAGCCTTCCAGAAAATAAAGGATTACAGGCAACTACTCAGAGTGAAGAAGCCAACTGGCCAGCTGAAAGAAGGAGACAAGTAACATTCATGTGGGTGTCGACAGCAGGAGTTTCTCTGAAAGATGAAGCAATAGCAGGGTGAAACAAGACCTACCAGGGCCAATAAGAAGACATTATTATGACTGTCTCTGGAGCTTTGCCTCTAAATTAACCTTCATCACAGCAAATGGGGGAACAGTATAGAGAGGTCTCGGTGACCACCTTCCTTGGTGATGGAATGAGGGAGGAAAAAGTTGCTGCACCTGTGGTCGAATGGGGAGTCAAATAGGTCACAGCAGAACTTTCTCCACTTCCAGAAAGTATTCAGTTTTACTAAAGTACTGAGGGCTCTCTCATGCAGTACAAGCATACATCTGCTGTGTCTGCATTTGGAATTGGAGATGTGGACAGCAACAAGAAAGTGATTGATGAATATTATTAATTTCTATAGGATCATAGCTTCCTACCACAGAGGCTATGACTGAGGACTGAGTTTCCCCCTACTTGTTAATGTGCCACACATTTGCCATATTCTCAGACTGTATAATAAATAAAGCCACACAAATATGGACTCGTAGAAGGCTTGGCATATCAACAGGACTGCTCTCATATACAAATATGGTAATATGAAGGAAACACTCCGAAAGGTATATAGGCACCTTTAAATGTGTGCCCACTAAAATGCTCATGCATCCATGCTGACTGTCCACAGAAATAGAGGCAGGTAGAATAGACTGCTGAGGGAGAAACTATTCAGATCCTTCTGCCTTCATAAGTGATGTCTACATGTCTCAGAAATGCAGTTATGATGAAGAATATGGCACACATTCTGAAGCTACTGGACCTGAAGGATCCACTTAGGAACTTCCATTAGGTATCTGGCATGAGAACATATGGATATGGTTCTAACCATGAGGATGCAGCACCTAGTGATAAAGATGCAGTGCAGCTGTAGACATGTAAAGACTGAATTCTGGCTGTGGGGAGCCTTTCTTTGCATAATTTTGCATACACACTGCAGCCCATGAAAATGAGAATTTGTATATGTTGCACTTGTGTTTTTCAATGGATTCAGCATTATTCCCAGAGAAGGAGTATCTTGATTAGAGACTTCCTCATTGTTACTAGGATTTGAATAGATAAGGCAGTTAGGAGGCAGTCACCCATGTATAGGAACAGTTTGGCTCCCAGCAGTCTCAGGTGAACTTGTACCATCAACATGAATTTGGTAAACATCCTATGAGTTGATTCAAATCCATAGCGAGCAGTTTGGTATTGAAAGTGGCATTCTTTGACTCAGAACTGAAGCAACCTAATGTATTCTTCTGCAAGCTTTATGTGAAGATAGGCATGCTTGATATCCCGAAAGTGCATCCAATCTCCTTTTGCAAGACAGGGAATGGCTGATGGCACTGTGACCATGTGAAGTGTTTCTTTGGGGCAAATGTACTTAGGCAACACAGACCCAAAACTGTGCTGAGATCTTCTCTATGTTAAGTGCTAAGATGGATCTGGAATAAAACTGGTACCATTCAGGATATGGTGGGGCCTCCTAAAGTATAAGACCTCTTATTTGCCACTTCATTCTGATGGGGCAATACTTCCAGTTGAGAAGGAGGATATAGAGAAACATTAATCACAAGAAAATGAATTTGTAACCTCTGGATTTTACTATCCAAACGCCTATGCCTCTGAGTATGTATCTACATGCTGACAGATGAAAGGGCAGAACCTCCAGAGGTGAATAATCTAGTAAAGCCTCAGTACCACTGCTGAACTGAAGAAGGTTGGTGACTGCTGAGGATCCTTTCCTATGGGTCAAAAGCCTCTTTGAAAACTACCTCAGGAGTTATGGCTCCTTACAGCCTGTTGTTTGTGACCATTACCCACATCTGGATTACATCTGATGAGGGCTTCTTTACATCCTGAAGAAAGGAAGTTGAGATAGTTGGAACTTGACATCAACAAACATGAGAGTCTTCTCCATATTTATCACGTGTGCCTTCATGTCAGGCCCAAATAAGGTTGATCCTTGAAAGGGGGCATTTAAAAAGACTGCCTTGATATTCTCAACAAAACTTCTTAGATACAGCTACGTATGCCAGCAGTTCAGAACTCTGGATCCTGCACTATGGCCTGACCCTTGGAAAGCAATATAAGAAGCACACAACATGAGGTTCATCATGGGAAAGCAACTTGTCCCTGGCTGGTCCATCACAGTTCGTTACTAGCAATGAAGTTCAGAAGATCATTAAGGAGTCTAGCCCAAATTCTTAATTGCCCCCATGCACTGTCTATTTAAGTGATTTGCTCAAGGTCACACGGTAGGCAAATGAAGGTGGAAAGATTCAAACTCTGCACCCTTGACACAGGAAACAGTTTATTAACAAGTCAGAACTTTAGTCCTCTGTGTTAACTGCCAGATTGAGTAATGGTCTGGTGTACTTTTTCAAAAATATCCTTCTGGAAATCCACCAAGTGGACCACATGATTCCCAAGGCAGTTCACATTAGATACTCTCATCTTATGTGGATCACTGGTTCTGGGGTATAGAACACCTCTTCACTGTAGATTTTAGAACCAAATTACCAAGTTTGGGAGCCTCCAACCAGACCCCAAGCCTTGGGTGGGTGCAGGACATGGACAGATTTTTTAGTGACAGAAGATATATCAAAGTTCTCTCATGCAGTGCTAGTGGTTACATTGAAGATGTATCTTATTTTATTTATTTACCCTTTGCTGACACGATTAGCCCCACTAGGCTAGTAGGCTCTTTTCAGGGGAGACCTGAGGTGGTAGTTATACTAGGGGAAATTTGGCTAAGGCATCAAGGAACTTCCCCTACCCTTTCAAACAGCTACCGTGGGTTCATTTACATTCACATGAGCTATCACCAACACAAGTCCATGGGGGCTCAGTTTAATATCTCATATGAAAGATGGCATACTCAGGAGGACAGCACCCCCTTTATGCTGCATTACAGTGCCAGCAAATTGATCTACCTAGTGTGGGAATAGAATCCACCACCTTCTAAACCAAAGGCAAGTGTGTTACCTGTTGCACCACTGACACTACTCAGTACCAAATGTGGAACGACAAAGGAACTTTGATGGGTCCACCTGAAAAAGGTCTTCTGCTTTATTCACTATAGGATGTTTCCAGACTTGGGGTTATGAAGAGACGGCAATAAGAAAATTATTATCCTCATTCATCCAAGTTAGATGTAGGCGATTCTATGGATGAATCCATTTTCTTCTTTTTATACGTATCCTTCGCAGGAACTTTCATATTGAGACTAATCGGGGCTATGGTGATAACCTTCTTTTCTTGACTAAAATGGGAGTGGGGAGATGCAGAAGAATGTTGTTCTGTCTGTCGCACGGGACAGTATGTGGGCTTTTCTAAACATCTTTATTAACATCCCATATTACATAGCGACAAGAGTGTACATTCTGTCACAAAAAAGATAAATTATTACAAAGATTTTTTCATGCATTATACATTATTTCTGACTTAATAATGATTATTCAATTTAATATTACATATGAATGCTCAAGTCCTGCCTTCCCAGAGATATCACCCCTCCACCCTGAAAATTTTTCTGTATGTAGTGTTCCTACAGATTCCAATTACTTCTATGTAGTTTGCTCCATCCCTTTTTAAAGATTCCACATCTAATTCTTTTACTTCATTCACAACATTCAATAATTCTGTTACAGTTGGTTTTCTTTTTTCTTCAGTTTTATAATAATTGCTTTTATAGCAGCTAATAACATTAAACTTAACAGGGCCTTATTGTATCTAGGCAACTGGGTTTCCATATCCCAGCTCAAAAGACTATTTTCTTAATTAAAATAATCTGCTCCCCCAATATTTCTGATAAAGTACCCCGTCAGGAATTTGTAGAATCTATTAACCTGTAGCATTCCCAGAAAACATATTCCTAATTACCCCTCTCTTTCCTACTGCACCTCGAACAATTGCTGTCTACCTGTGCAAAAATTCTCTGCAGTCTATTTGAGGTATAAGAATACCTGTGCAAACGCCTCTACATAAAAGTCCTAAACCTTCTTTGTGTTGCATACCTGCGAAGCATAAAGATATCTTCCCATTGTTTCTTTGTTTATTGCCTTTTCATTCTCTTTTCCCAGTCTTTACAAACCTCTTCTAACTGATTCCTATAGTTATCATGCATTATTTTACATGTCTTATAATTATCCCCTTTTTTACAGCAGCTTCTGTTCAAGACTCTACTATAAACTCAGCCAAAGCTGATCTTTTATTTAACACTTCCCTATAGTGGAATTATGGAATTCCTAGCTGGAATGTGTTGGCTTTCGCTGCCCCCATAGATTAGTTCCCTGTGCCTCTGTCCAGCAGAGCTATTGAAATGATCCCTGGGGTAAACCCTTCTGTTTCCCATCCACTCGTCAAGGTTTCTCTTGAAGAGGGTTGGCGAAGAGCTCTGCCTAATGTAGATTGGAATCTTGTTCCAGAGCATGGGAAGTCTCTGGGACAGGAATCTATCCCTCCAGCACATCCTATTTATTGTTGTGGTGAGGTTTAGATCTCTAGAGCGTGTGGCTCGAGGAGATAAGGTTTTCTTTAGGTGGAGCATGTCCATCAATTCTGGGTTGGACATGGCCTTGTATGTCAGGCAGACATCACCTCTGAGTAGGCGGTATGCAACCGAGTACAACTGGAGTTTCTTCAGTGGAGCTGCATAGGGTGTCTGTTTGACGCCAGTGATCCTCTTGGTGAGGAACTTCTGTGGTCTTTCCAGTTGTTGCAGGTGTCTTGTAAGGTACGTCCCAAATGGAGCATTGTACTCTATGATGGGTCTGATGAGTGATGCTTAAAGGGACCCAATGACCTCTTTCGATCTCGATGCAAACCCTTTTGTGATTAGGTGGGCCACATAGAAGGATTTTCTAACCACTTTGGCAATGTGATTATGAAAAGAAGAGGTTACTATCTCCGTGGGTTCCCAGATCTCTTATTATGTCTTCCGTATTTAGGGGGCTACCACCTATGGGGTAATTTGTGGGTACTTTGTTTTTTCCAAAGGGAAAGACTATGCACTTGTTGGCATTTAGCATGAGGCCATGGTTTTGACACCAGGTATCTGTCTCAGTGAGACCCTTTTGGAGGATGTCTGTGTCAGCCGGACTGTCAATTATAGCCCCTAGTTTGCAGTTGTCTGTGAACTTGGTCAGCCATAGTCCTCCTGTGCTTGCCTGTACTTCTGAAAAGTATATGCCGAACAGGAGGGGTCCTACGACTGAGCCCTGGGGAACGCCACTTGTAACTGGTTTAGAGTCAGACCTAGCTCCTGCAACTCTTACCATGTGGGTTCTGTCTGTGAGCCAGTTGACAACCCATCTCATGACGTAGGGGTTTATGTTCAGGTTGGTGAGCTTGTCTATAATACCTGAGTGGGGAATGGTGTCGAAGGCCTTTGCAAGGTCTAGGTAGGCTGTGTGGACCACCTTTCCCTCATCTATAGCCTTGGTAATTGTCTCAAAGAAGTCCACCAGGTTTAGGAGGCATGATCTGCCCTTAACAAAGCCGAACTGGGTAGGGTCCAGCATTTGGAGGTTTCCAATGTCTCTGTTAAAGAGATCCATGATGATGCACTCCATAGCTTTGCAGACCAAGCTAGTCAGGCTTATAGGGTGATAGTTCCCGGGGTCCGTTGTGGCTCCACCTTTGTGGAGCGGAATAACCATTGCTGTGTGCCACTCTGTGGGCATGTAGCCTGTGGAGAGGCTGAGCTTAAACAGTGTGTTTAGGTGAGGGATTAGTTCATCTCTGAGCTCGTGTAGGACGCAGCCTGGGACACAGTCCGGTCCCATTGATGTTGTGTTTTTGGCTTTGGAGAGGGCTGTTTTAACCTGAATGTCTGTGATTTCACTGGCACTACATTCTTCTGGTGTAGTTATTGGCCCTTTTGGGGGTGAGAGGGGGGTGAAGTTTGCACTGAACCTGTCTGCCAGGATGTTGGCTATATCGGTCGGTTCACTGTATTTTGTGCCATTCTGCACTAACTCCGAGCAGATCTAAGAATTGCCACTTAGATTCTTGACATAGTTAAAGAATGCCTTGTGGTTATCTTTGGAGTCCATGACAATTTTTCTTTCGAAGCTAACCTTGGATGATTTTATGAGGGAACGTAGTTTCTTTCTGATACTGATCAGGGATGTCTTCCCTTCTTGGGATTTTACTCTTTTCTGTACTAGTTTCCTCCTTCTACTGTATAGCTTGTTTATGGCAGGGGTCCACCAGACTGGTTTCCTTTTCTTGGAGGAGTGAGTCTTGGTTTTGTTTGGGATAGCATGATCCATGCATTCTTGTACATGCCCGTAGAGTGCATTAGTAAAGGATTTTGCAGCTTGCACAATGTTATCCTTTAGCATGGGGGCTTTGAAACTTCCCACCTCAGTCTTAAGTAATTTGAAGTTTGCTTTTGAAAAGTTTTTCATGGTGGTTTCTTTGGCCGGGGATGGTGGCGGAATGTGGGTATCCAGAGTGATTAGTTTATGGTCAGATCTAACCAGTGAGGGGTTGACCTCCGGTCGCCCATGTTGGTGATGACCAGGTCCAATATGTTGTCACCTCTGGTGGGGGTGTTGACCAGTTGATCGAAGGCATTTGAGTTTATAAATTCTAGGAAATGTTGGGCAAGGGAGTTCGTACTTGAGTAGTTCTCCCAGTTAATGTTTGGGTAGTTGAAATCACCCAATATTAGGGTGTTTGGTAGGACCTTTATGTTTCCCACTGTTTCCAGGAATGCGGAGTGGGGGTCCTGGGACATGGTGGGTGATCTGTAGCAAGCTATAATTTGAATAGTAGTTTTGCCCGCTGTTAGTTGCACGTGTATGATCTCTGAAGCATCTTGCTGTGCCACTAACCTGGAGGTGTGGGTATCCTTGATGAATATGGATACTCCCCCGCCTTTTGTATTTCGGTCCGGGTTTTGTGGCTGAAATGTATGGTATGAGTTGTAGCCTGCTAGTGCTGGGGTGCTCTCTGGAGCCTTAAACCAGTTTTCTGTTACTGCACATATATCGATTTTCTCCATACTGAGGAGTGGCTTGAGTGCGTGCATTTTGACGTTTAGACTTCGGGCATTGAGCAGCATTACTCTCAGTTTTTTGTTACTTGTGCTATTTATGGTGGTGGGTTTTTCTTTTGAGCCTTGCCTAAAAAAGGCACTATGGGGGCGGCAAGAGCCTTGGCCAGTATCCGAAAGCCTATCTGTTTCTCTATGCCTATACTCTGTTATCACTCTCTGGTGGGAAGGAAGTCTCCAACCCCCAGTCCAAACGTCTGCTTGGTGCCATCCCACTCTATGACTTTTCCCTCTCTGACAGGTTGTGAGGTTTTAAGCTCAGCTCTAGGCATGTCTGATACTGAAAACAGAGCCAGTACTGAAGTTGATAATGAATTTTGTGGGCATCACAGCAACAGTGGCCGTTGGCTCTGCATCTTGATCATTCCAAAAAAGTGCATCATTCTTGAGATATCTTTGTCAAATACTCAGGCACTAGTTTCAACAGTCCTGATGTTTGGGGCCTATATTACAACGTTGAACTCACAGGAGTCCTAACTTTGTAATATCGAACCCATATGTTCGAAATGCGAAAACAGAGAAGCCACGAAACACCGATTTTTTATCTTAAGTACTAAGAATACAAGGCATTTACACTACAGGAAGACCAAAATAACTTTTCAAATTAGTGTAAAGGAGCTGCAACCAGATACATTAGATAAAAATATGTTCAAATGTTCAAGCTGGTCTGCCAGTAAAAATGCCACTCATTGACCAAGACCAAAATTTTAATAAAACTTAAACAAAATCTCTAAAAACATTCAGTTAAGCACTTTCATCTCTATTAAATCAACGGGACTTCAGTGGAACTTTGGATTTTAATCAAACATTTCTATATATAATCCAAGTGATGCAATGAAAATACATCATAATTAACTCTTAAAGAAATACAAAGCATAAAAAAATCATACCTTTCAACTGTACAGATTTTCGATTCATATTTTTGGTCTGATTTTCCTAAAATTGTAGTTTTCTGGTAAATTAGTTGCAAGTCATTAAAGACTGAAGTTAGAAAATAATTACAGGCATTGGAGTTTCACACTTCATACTCTTCAGAAAAGTCATGATAATGCAAAACCTGTTATTCTATCAACTTTCTAAGTTTGCAAGAGCAATATTGAAAAAAATATCCCTAGTTTTGGGCCTTTTGTCCTACTTTTATTTATGGGTTTGTCCAGATTTCCTGCTGTAAGAGTTTGAGAGGTATTACAAAAATACATCAAACAAGCATCCTAGCTATCACATAAACAACAAAAGGTTACATTACCAAGAAAAAAGAAAAATGTTTAAAATACTAAATGTTACAAAATATTTATAAAATAGTATAGTAAATACATTATAATAATTCTATATTTCTTAAGTACACAGCCAGATGTTCTTAACATTTAGTGTGCAGGGGTTTTCAACTTGTCAAATGATTCATATAAAGTAGACAAAATACTATAGTAATTGTTGTCAAAGGCATGTTATTCACTTATCTTGTTCTTTTACCTCAAGGCATGTACATGACAGCCATTTCAACATGGCCATCCTCATGTCTTTTTCCGTCTATCTACTTGAATTTCTGCCTGATATATATCGGTTTAAGTATTTACCAGTATTCTGTGACTTGAGGTGGTTTTGAACTTTTCCAATACCTAGAGATTGCTGTATTGGCTGCTAAGGGCATGTTATTTATTTGTTGTTTATTTCTTAAATAGGTGAGTGGTCTAATAGAGGATCCTTTTCAGATAATTCCCAGGCCATGTCGCATAGACAGAAACAAATGTTATGTCATTGTGTTGTTTGTTTACATCCTTTCTCAACCATTGGGTTTTGGATCTGACTTTGACCACTTCTCAGACCTTGGATCTGTAGCTTAAGCTCCTCTCCTTACCCATAATCCTCTCACAAGCCCGAGACTACCTCAGATTGACTTTGCCCCAATATCAAAAATACAGAAAGGAAAAAGAACCCACAAACAATAAGAAAAATACTGTAGGCCTGACATATTAAAGGCATCTGCAGCTCAGACAAAAGGAATAATACCAACTAATTACATCTTCAGGCCATACCAGGAACAAGGTTACTAGTATCTTCTTCCAAAGGGAGGGGGAAGGAGTGAGGAGAGGTTGAGGATGGAAGAAATCAGACAACACACATGCATTGTTATCGTAAGTACATAACACCTTTGTATCTGATGTTGTCATTTTCATCCATTCTGCAAACACTGGGACAGAGTCCCAGTCTCTTGGAAGGGTATTCCAGAGTACCGCAGAACCAAAGGTTGCC
Organism: Protopterus annectens; assembly: GCF_019279795.1. Classification (NCBI taxonomy): domain Eukaryota; kingdom Metazoa; phylum Chordata; order Ceratodontiformes; family Protopteridae; genus Protopterus; species Protopterus annectens. Next base: position 1,063,927,525 of record NC_056729.1, read on the forward strand.
CTGTCCCTGGACAAAATATCCAATTTGTAATGAGCTATGAAAGTATGAACATTGGACCAAGTATCAGCAGCACAAATGTTATCAATAGATGTTCTGGAGAGAAAGGCAGAGGAGGTTGAAACTGACCTCACAGAGTTAGCTCATGATAGTCTTGATAGGGTCAAACCTTTTTGCTCATAAACATTAGGAATGCAGACATTGAGCCATTGTGCAAAAGTAACCTTTGACATAGGTTGTCCCAACTTAGCCTTTGAAATACAAATAAACTGATCTGCTTTCCTGAAAGTTTTCACCCTGTAGAGGTAAAATTTCAGCTGTTTGCTCGCATCCAACAAATGAAGCATATATTCCCCTTTATTGGAAAATTCTACAAAACAAATTGGCAAATGTATGGACTGGTGAAGAGCAAATTAAGAGACCACCTTCAGAAGAAGGGAAGGGTTGGTGTGGAGAGAAACTCTGACTTTACAAAAAGTAAAAGTTGACTGGCAGGACAAGGATTGGAGTTCAGACACTCGCTTAGCAGATGTAACAGCACCTAGAAATATGGTCTTCCACGACAAACATTTTAATCAATATTTGCTGCTGCTTCAAAAGAGGTTGAGTAAGGGCCTTGAGAAGAATTGTCAAATTCCAGAGAGGAGTAGTACCTGTAAGAAAGGCTGTGCATAGCTTGAGTGAAGCCAATGACAAATGATCCTTACCTACGTGACAATTAGCAATAGCAGTCGGTTGTACCTTGATCGTGAAGAAGTTTGTGCCAGCATTGGAAATGGAGGCCAGAAAATCTAACAGCGCTGGAATGGATGCCAACAAAGGGTATGCGTGCCTTTCATTCATCTTAATAGAAAATCTTTTCCATTTGCTCTTGTATATCTTCCAAGTGGAGTCCTTTATTGAAGACGTAAGGATATGTAGTACTTGAGACAAAAGTCTGGACTGTCTAGCCATCCAAGGAAGTACAGAAAACATGCAGTTAGCTTGAGGGCTTGAACGTCTGTGTTAGGTAGTCTAGGTGGGTGAGACAGTAGCTGTGGGGAGGGATCCAAAACCTAAGGAGGGTATACCGGATGAGGCCAAAGTAAAAAGAACCACACTTGGCAAGGCCAGAATGGAACAATTGCTCTTCCACTGACATGCTTTCTGAAGAAATTTGGGTATGAGGGGTATCAGAAGGTACGCATATAGGAGACTGGGGGGGGGCAATCACAAATCAGGGCATCTCTCAGTGACTCCCCCTTGGGGAGTAGAGAAAAATACATGTTGTATTTGAACTTGTGGAGAAAGGCAAAGACAGAGCAGCTTGGTTGACTCCATTGCTGAAAAATCTGTTGTGCCACTAAAAGACTGACAGAGGCAAGAGAATAAATCTGGTCAATCTGTCCACTAGAATGCTGGACTTCCCTGGGATGTGCATTGGCAACAAAAAGCATTTGGAAGATATCTCCCACTACCATACTCTCACTGCCTCTCAACACAATGGCTAAGAGCATGCACCCCTGCCCCATTTGTTGATGTACCAGACCACTGGCATGTTGTCCCTTGAGGGTGTGTATCTTCAAACACCTGCAACACTAGGAGAACTGCCCTCACTTCCAAGGCACTGATATGAAAGTTCATCTGTAAGGGGGAACCACATGTTTTGTACCACCTGTTCCAGGTAATGTTGCCTTGGGCAAGCAAACAACAAAAGGCTTGCCCTGGGAGACATCTGACACATGAATCCACCATGAGACATGCTGTTTGCAAATATTTGTTATTCAAATAGGGAAGGTCAATTCACAGACCACTGTGTGACTAGAGTCCACTGCAATACTCTCATATAGAATCTTGCTAGAGGCAAAAGGGGTATAGAAACTGCCAATGACCCCAAGAGCTGAAGAACCAACCTGGCTGGTGGTGACTGATGAGATACTACAAATGTGGCTTGATGTTGCAATTTGGATAGTCTGGACTGAAATGTCTAGCCACTTCAGAAGCCATACTCAGATGAGCACCTATGAACTTCAGAGTTTAAATAGGAGATAGATGTGATTTGTGGTACTTGACTGTGATACCCAGTCAAAGGCATAACTGGAGCAGGTGGTGGTGCATAGCAATAGATGTCTGGTGGGAGTGGTGGGGAGTGGTGAGGAGCCAGTCTTCAAGGTATGGAAACACCTGGAATACTAGCAATCTCAGGTGAGCTGCAACCACTGCTATACACTTGGTGAACACCTGAGGGGGGGGGGGCTATGATGAGACCAAAGGGCAGAGCTCTAAACTGAAAATGACTATCTCCCAGCAGGAAGAGAAGGTAACTCTTGGATCACCTGTCTATTGTTATATGATAGTATACATCCTGAAGATCTACCAAGCAAATCCCATCTTCCCTCCTTAGAAGAGGAAGATTGCAATGAACCGTGACCATTCAGACCTTCGAGGATTTGATAAATTGATTCAAGTGGCTTAAGTCCAATGTTGCCCTGAAGGAGAGGACAGACAGAGGGACTTTCCTTGGTAATTTCCTTCTTGTCGGCTGCCTATACTACATGTTATCAACCCTGCTCCAATGGGTGTGGCCCTTGGATTCAACTAGGTACTTATCTGATTTCTTTGAAATGGATTCTGTGTGACACGGATCCTTCCAAAATTGATGGGAAATGAGGTCTACCATTTTATCCACCAGTAGTACCACCCAGGACATGGCTGAGCTGGTTCCACATGCCTCAAGAAACACTGGCTCTTCCCAGGAAAGGGGTTCAGAAGACCACCCACCTTTCTGCCTCAGAAGCTCAAGAATTAATCCAAATGAGATATCCTCAAGGGGTGACCTGGGTGTCTTCTGTTAAAGATTCTTATAGGGAATCAATGTGCCTCATCTTGCTCTTCAGCTTCTAGGGAACATACTCATGGGGGTGATCCAAGGAGGACCCTTGAAGTGTGGAGGGAGTTCTATAAAAGGACTGCCTTGTGGCTTGAATGGACTAGTTGCCCAGATGGGACAAAATGAGAAAACTCAGGACCCAGGACAAACAGTTGTAGTGGGGGAGGACTGAAGGGGGATAAGGATGCCCTATCTCCAGTTATGTGGAGAGCTCTCTCCACTGCCTGAAAATCAGATGCCAATGGAGAGCCCAGGATTGCTCCAGTAGAAGCTGAAGCAATCTGCCTGGAGAAATCCAAGACTTCCCCTTGACCCTGCCTCAACACAGCGGTCGGAGCTGAACTGTCTAGCGCTGAGGCCCTGAGGGGAAGGGATGGCTCTGAAACTCTCGGAGTTGAACCCCTACCTTCGGATCTGGCACCAAAGCTACAGCTCTGACAAGGTCAGAGTTGGCTGGAAAGAGAAAAGACATCAGTGTCTACGAAAGCCAAGTCTTCGGATCTGAGCCAAACAATGCCAGAATTCTGGGATCCTGAATCTCCAAAGTTGAAGGATGGATCAGAGTAGGAGTCAATGGAAGTGTTTGGGCCGGTACGAAGCTTAAAGTTCCAATAGAAAATGGAGCGGAAATAACTCCCAAATGAATTTGGGTCCTAAGAAATTTTCTCATCATCCTGTCCATGTCCACTTCAGACATGCTCTTGTTAGACCTGAAGGATGAGGAGGAAGATGGAGGTCTAGAAGCTCTATGGGGAGTTTAATGCAGAAAAAATAGAATGAAGTCGTGAAGGAATTGGCTCTGGAGAAAACCCGGGCTGTTTATGGGATGGAGACTTGTGTGAATCCAACACCCGATCCAAAATTTTGGATAACTTGGAAGGTGGAGTTGAAGTTGGTGCCGAGCGAGGGGAGCACTTCATTGACTTTTTATAAACTCTTTGTTTGCTTTTCATTGACTTGTCCCCTTTCTCCATCTGAGATTTTTCCACTGGTTTATTTGCATAGGACAAAGCTCCAGATATTAAGGAAGAAGAAGAAGGTAGTAATCCCTTGAGAATTAACTTGTTCCTGCATTCAACCAAGGTTCTGTGGTTGAAGCCGGCACAAATATCACACTCGACCTCAATATGAGTGGCCCCAAGACAGCAGACACATTCTGAATGGGGATCTGAGTTAAGTATTTTGTGCCCACATGATGAATATTTTTTAAAACCTTTATGCTTCTCTGACATTATGCAAGCAAGGCAGAAACAACCCTGAAACAAATTCAAACACACAGGGAAAAGCTACAGAAAAGAACAGGCAAAATACTAACAATGGTACCAAGAAATTCCCAATGACATGGGAAAGAAAATACCAACAATGGCTTAGAAGGGAAGCAACCACTACAGCCAACAATATACCTAAAACCATTTTTTTTTGTAGAGCCATAGGGGACAAAATCACCTACAGCCACATTTTACATTGTCAAGTGGCTAGCCCTGCCATGGATTGCAGTCTGTGATCCGTGTTCTTTTACCTTGGGGATAATGCACACCACAGTAGATGCTCAAAATGGTTGGTCTATACAATTCGTCCCGCTACAGGGCATCATGTAGAGCCTGTGCTGCTGCCCACAGCTCCATTTGTTGGTGAGACTAAGATGAAAACACTCAGCATGTTTTTGGAGGTTGGAGGAACCCCACAGAGACACAGGTGGAACATCCAAACTCCAAATAGGCATTGGCCAGAGGTCAGGACTGTACCTTGTGCATAGGAGGTGAAGATCTTAACCATTATGCCAACTGGTCTGTTTTAGAAGTATAGGTGACTTAGGAGGAAATAGAGAGAGAGAGATGAAAAGACCCTGAAGAAAGAGGGCAATCTTAAGATCAAAAGGCTGACATCTCCCAAGCGCTCGAGCCATGAAAAAAACACATCTGGTCACTGGAAGCAGCAAACAAGATCTGAAGTAATCTGTGGCTTGTGAGAGCATCATGGGTAAGGAGAGGGGCTTGAGTTATGGATCCAAAGTCAGATTCAAAACCTAATGGTTAGGGAATGGACAAAAAAGACATCATCAGATCAGTTACATAAACTTCAGTTTCTGCGTGAACAGAAATTGATAAATACTTGGACACATACTACAGCTTGAGCCATGAAACAAAGGCAATGAAAGTAAAATTTGTAATAGCAGTACTGTGCAATTGGAAAGAGTTAAAATATTTAAATATATATACAGCCTTTATCTTAAATTGTTTTCACTACAAAATCAACAGTAATGAGCAAACCAAGAAGCTGAAGATCAATGGAAGATGTAAATTGGCTGACATCCTGAAAACTGCTGCATTTATATTCTTGAAACCACCTTGTTCTACTGGAAGAATCAATTTATCCTACTTGCCCTCTTCCCCTTCCAGATAAAATCCTTCGACTCTTTATTAATAATTGCTGTCCATCCCACCAGTAAATCTTGTAAATGTTTTAGTGTATATTTAGGTCTCTAGTGCAGGTGTTTGTAGGGAGACTAGTTTTGCAAAGAAGTGGGAGGTAAAACTGGATTGGGACTTTCATGGCTTTAAAAGTTAGACACAGGTCACCTCAGAACAACTAGTATGCAAATGAGTATAAAGAGAGTTGCATTAATCTTTCAGGACAGTTGAAGGATTCAAGACCTTCAATTGTCATAGTTAGAAATCTTTAGGGGTCTTTTCAGCTGAGCGATATGCTTGGATTTATACATACTAAAGGAGAATTGTATTCAATGATGGATCTAATAAAGGAAGAATACAGAGGTAGTATGACTTCTTTGGCTCATGAAGATATTCCCTTGGTAATTTACTGGGACAGAAGAATTTCCTGACTATGGTTAGTTATCAACAGAGGCTGGCAGCCCTTTCTCTGTACTCAGTCTCTTATGGACTCCTCTGTGGAGATCTATCTGTAGTCTTTCATCCCATGTAAGATCCAGTCTTGTTTGATCTATTTTTTCACAGAACTAACGATACCTTAAATACTCAGTTAAAGGAAATAAACCTTTATCTACAGATAAATAAGTCACATTGACAGGATTGGGTTATATCCCAATCTATCCCTCAGACTTCCACTACATGTCAAGCAGAGTAGCACCCTTGCCACTTTCAAATCTAAATAATTGAATGGGCAGCCTCAAATTCTCTCCCAGTCTATCTCCTCTTGTCCTCTTTGAGGATAGAGGGAAATTTTGAATAGGGTTAATTTCGCTAGGACTCAAACTGTCTCCAGATTGATTGCCTAGTACTTACCTATAAACATATGGTGGAAAGATGATGATTGAACGAATGACAGTTGTTCACATAAGTGCCCAAGTCTCTATGACCATCTCTGTCTGAAGAGAAGTACTATTTACAGCATATGCGGTAGGAGGGTCTTTTTGCTGAATGTCACTATGCTGCACTTTTTTGCATTTAACTTTAAACTATTTTTAGAACACCAGGTATGTGTATATTCTAACACTTGCTGGAACTGTTTAGTATTAGTAGATCACTGATAACACTACCTAGCTTGCAGTCATCAGTAAACCTGGTTAACAAAAGGATAATGGCTTGTATGTCTGCAAATACCAAACAGGAGAGGGCAGAGCATGGATCCCTGTGGTACCCTACCCGTTACGATTCTGCATTCAAAGAGACTGTACCTGCTAGCTTTCAAAACCCGGGATCTGTTGGATATCCAACTTGAAATCCAGTGAACAATGTAGAGGTTCACATTAAGTTTGTCTAATTTTACAATGATTGCACTCATACACAATATAGCACTCCCATCCTTACTAACCTCCAGGTATCAAAAAAATCAAAACTTGAACAATGCTATAATAAAGTTACTAAATTTGCAGCAATTCCCCCTTCAGAACTCACCACTGCATAGCACTAAAAAGGCTGATCAGACATTCTGTACTGTTTTGTTCTGTGAAGATAAAAACGTAGTTGCCTGTGAACATCAAGAAGATCCAGCATACATAAATATTGAATATATAAGTTCAGAAAGAAAACTGGTAATTGAATGGATTAGTTAATGATAGACTCTGTGGCCACTTTAGGCATAAAGGAAGGGCTCGTTCATACAGACACCCTACCTTTATGGAAAATAATGTAAGGAGGCCTAGTCAATAATGCATGAAGCTCAGAAATTCTTTTTGGCAAAATGATAGCTACCAAAATAATTGTTTTCCAAGACAGACACTTCATATCGCAATTGTTAGATGATTCAAAGGGTTTTTGAGTCAAACCCTGGAACACCACTGTGAGTTCCCAAGAAGGAGAGGGATCCTTGACAGGAGGCCTAACCAGAAAAATGCCTTTCATGAAAGCTTTACATAATCTGGAAGTTGACAGAATAAGGAATTCTTTGGCAGCGTGGAAGTTGGAAATGGCTGCTAACCGAAGTTTAATAGTAGAAAAACTTGCTCCTTCCTTAAAAAGGTTAGTAAGAAATAGAAGAATGGTTGAAGTGAGGGCTGAGAAAGGATCAATATTCTCTTCTGAAGCCCACATAGTGAATCTTTTCCATTTGCTTTTGTAAACTTTCTTCGTGGAGGCCTTCTGGGAGGTAAAAATAATGTCACAAACTGGGGAAGCTAGCCTGGACCATCTTACTATCACTGGAATTGGAGAAACCATGCTGTTAGTTTGAGGGCATGTAGATTGGATGTTGGTCTTCCAGTAGGTGAGACACGAAATGCTGAGTGGGCTGCAGTATCTATGGGGGATATTTTAAAGGAGACCATAAAAAGGGAAAACCACATCTGTCAAGGCGAGAAGGGGACAATGAGAATAGACCATAAAAAGGGAAAACCACACCTGTCAAGGCGAGAAGGGGGCAATGAGAATAACTGAGCTCTTCAGCCTGCTTGCTTTCTGTAGAATGTTTGGGATCAGTGGAAGAGGTGGGTAGGCATAAAGGAGCCCAGGGGCCAATCGTGAATTACAGCATCCCTTGGTGACTTCCCCAAGGTGGATTCAGAGCAAAGTACTTGTTGCACTTGTTATTGAGGGGAGAGGCAAACAAGTCGCAGCAAGGCTGGCCCCAATGGCTGAAAACCATGTATACTACTGTTTGAATGAGGGACCACCCAGGAGTCAAAATGGACCTGCTGAATCTGTCTGCCAACACGTTAGTTTCTCCGGTATGAGCATTGCAAATAGAAAGGAGTCTGATGAAATTGCCAATTCCTAGTCCCTCATGGCCTCTCTGCACAACTGGTATGAACAGATTCCTCCATGTTTGCTGATGTACCTGACTACTGACATGTTTTCTGTATGGACTGCAATAGTCTCCAGAGGGAGAACATCTTGAAAGGCTTGCAATGTTAGAAGGACTGCTCGCAACTCTAGGACATTGATATGCAGCTTGGTCTCTGTGGGGACCACATGCCTTGAACCATCTTTCCCCTGAAATGCCTCCACCCCAGTTTGGAAGTGTCTGTGGTCACTGTGGCTTTTGGGCGGGAAGAGAAAATGGGCTGCCCAAAAACAGGTTGTCTGTATCCACCATTTAATATGGCATTTGCAAATTGGAGTGAGTTTATGGAAACAGACAGAGGCTGATAAAGAATCAACCACTGAATTCCAAGGTACACTGAAGGATTTGCATGAAGAATCTTGCCAGAGGAACTAGAATAATGGCAGCTGACATTGATCCCAGAGCTTTCAATACTAGTCTTGCTGGAGAGGATGGGTGAGACAGTAAGCCCCATATTTGATTTGTCAATGATGTAATGAGGTAAATAGGTAATGAAGCCACTTGATTTATATTGCTCAGCTGAGTTCCAGTGAATTCTAGACTTTGTATAGGAGACAGGTCCAATTTGGCCAGATTTATAGTGATGCCTAGGGAGTTGGAGATCTGAAGCAAGTAATCCCTGGCTTGTAGAAGTTGATGCCTTGTTGGAGCAGTGAGGAGCCAACTGTCTAGCTAGGGAACACCTAGAATCCTTTGAAGCTCAGGTGAGCTGTCATAACTGCCATGCATTTGGTGAACACTCAGGGAATTGTAGTGAGTCCAAAGGGCAGTGCTCTGAATTGGTATTGACTGGCTACCAGCTAAAAAAGAGCAGGTGCCTTCTGGAATGTCTGTCTATTCTGATGTGATAGTACGCATCCTGAAGATCTATAGAGCACATCCAACTGAACTTGCTTAGAAGAGGCAGAATGGACTGAACCATAACCATTTGGAACTTTGACTTCTTCACATAGTGGTTCAGATCGCTTAGATCCAGAAATGATCTTAGTTCCCTGTTTTCTTTGTCACCAAAAAGAAGCAGGATTAAGTTCTGAATCTTTTTTGTTAGGTTGGGACCTCTTAGTTTACTCTTTTTCATATCAGTTTTTGGACTTCTTGTGCTGCGTACTCCCTCTGACTGGGTGTAAAGTCAGGGAGTTTCCTCCTGGGTCCTGGAGGTGGAAGGGAAAAGGGAATGTAACAAACTCTGGATATTGCACTTAGCACTCAAGTGTTGCTTGTAAGATTTGTCCAGGTGTTTAGGTGCAAGGAAAGATGACCCTGACTGCCTCCAGAGATGGACAATCAGGCAGCACTTCACAAGCACTAATAGGGCCTCTCAAAGAAAGAGTCTCTGAAGCTCTGGTTCCACACACCCCCACTTCTGGGGTGGCGTCTACCACTGAAACCTCCTCTTCTGCCTTTGGAGGAAGTATCCCCACGCAAGTCTTGAAAAGGCCCCCAAGACTTCTGGAACCAAGTTTTCTTCCCTCCTCGCTGGTTTCTAGAAAAGGTCCTCTGAGGAGTAGAAAACTTGATCCTCATGGCAGATAGGGTCTTTCCTTCTTGCTTGCTGTGTGTAAGCATATCTTCCACCAATGATCCAAACAAAGAAGAGCCATCGAAGGGGGCATTAACAAAAGATGTTTTAAAGGGTTCCACGAAGTTGCACAGCCTCATCCAGGCAGGTCTCCTTACAGCTATGCCTGAACCAGCTGCTGATGAGGTACCCTCTGCTTTATGGGAGATCAACCTTATTGAAGAATCAGCAATAGTTGAGAGAGTAGCCAGTTGTGGAGAAACGTTTTTGTGGTCCTCTGCCAACATGGTCCCAGCAAGGGAGTTTGAGAGCTACCTGTATAATCTCTTTGCAAGCGGGTAAAGTCTGTCGGATAATTTAACAATCTCAACTTGAACGTGGCTAAGCTGTAGGTGTGCTTTCCAAATCTGTGCATTGCTCTGGACTCCCTGTTTGGTGGATGGACAGAGGAGCTCTGCTTGTCAAGCTCCTTTTTGGTGGCTGCCACCACAGCAATGGTATCAACTGGGACACCCTTGCTCCAAAATCTTCTGTCTGCTGGGGGGGGGGGGGCTAGACATTTATCCAGACACTTGGGGATGGGCTCAACAGTGTCTGGTTCCTTCCAGGTCTGGAGGGAAACTAGATCGATAATTTCATCTGCTGGGGGATGGTTACCCAGGATGTAGCTGGGCTTGCCCCAAAAGCCTCCAAGGACACCAACTCTTCAGAAGAAGGAGGTTGGGCAGACCAGCCACCCTTCTGCCTCAGCATTTCTAGGATGTCTCCAAAGGAGCCCTCATCCAGTGGCGATTGGTGGATCATTCTCCCTCATCAAAGTCGGTGTCTTCAATGAGGAACTCCATCAGGAAGTCTATGTGCCTCCTTTTGCACATCTTCTTCCAAGGAATCTCCTCCATGGGGTGTTCGGGAGAGGTTTTGGAAGAAAGGGGAAATTCCTCAGGGGGAAGAGCATGGAGGCTTACCAGGGTAGACTGGCCTGGAGCAGGAATGATGGGCTCAGTACTCAGACCCGATGAGGGATGAAGGAAAGGATCTGAGATGTTAGAGGACGGCTCTCTATATAAAAAAATAGGCCCTTTCTAACACCTGGAAACCGATGGACCAAGGGAACTCCTGCATCTCCTGTGGAGCCAAGGCAGCCCAGAGGAAAGGACGGAGGCCAACTACTGATCCACGGGCTCCAGAAAGAATCAGACCTGAGCTGTCGAGGACCCAGGCACCAACAGGAAGGGATGAATCCAACAGACATGGAACAGAACCCAACCCCTCGGACCCGCCAACATCTCGGATGTGAGACCCACTCTGTTACAATGAAATTGGAGCAGAGCTGGTCAGGGAAATCATCAGAGTCGAGGAAGGGGGTCTTCATTGCATCTGACTGTGGCTCTCTCAGGTACCTTGGATCCTGGGACACTGAAACCGTGTTTTGGATATGAGAAGGAGATTTAATAGACTAAGGAGGTACACTCAAGGATCCAATAGGGGATGGAGTTGGCAAGACCCACATCTGGATCTGAGCCTTGAGAAATCTCCACATCATACTGTCTATAGCGGCCTCATTCAAGCTCCTAGAAGATCTGGACAAGGCCGAGGAAGTAGGTCTGGAGTGCTTCAAAGGCATTTGAAACAACTTGGCTGAAAGTGTCGGGGAAACTAGTCTTACTAGACTTTCTGGCATTTGGCTCCTAAGTGTTGGATCCGAAGGTCTAGGATCCAACACTGAAGCCGAAGGAAGGGAAGAACTGCCTATAATGATTACCCCAGTCAGATCTGAATGTGGATCCCAGAGGGGCGTAATATCATTCAGATCCATGGAGGTCTGTGGATCTGGAAGAAATTAAGTTAACCTTGGATCTGATGGTGTAGAATTTGATGCTTTTACAAGCTTCTGAGGAGGCTCAGAAGAAAAGTTGGGAGACTAGGGTAAAGATCTCTTCCTATGCTCATTCAAGCCATGCAATTTTAAGGGAGTTTGAACCCCAGGGGAAGAAGAAGAGGCTGGCAGCAACCCTTTAAAAATTAGTTTATTTCATCAGTCAGATATGGTCCTGGGATTGAAGGTGGCATAGATTTCACAGGCTGACCTTAGATGCTCACGGCCCAGGCAACAGATGCACTTCTTGTGGGCATCAGAGTGAGGTATCTTGCACACACAAGACGTGCTTCTCTTAAAGCCCAAAGCTTTCTCAGATGTAGGTAAATACACGCACGCAACACACACACACACACACACACACACACACACACACACACACACACACACACACACACACACACACAAATACCCCAACAAGAAACAAAAAGCAAGTTAAGCACTATTCAACAATAAAGTTAGCTAACTCTAAAAATAATAGCTTTCTTTTTTTTAACAGTAGAAAAACAAGGCACTTAGGATGAGGAGAAAGACAACAAGCAATAAACTCCCTAAAGCGAATGAAAAACTATGGAAAGACATGGGAGGAGAGAGAGAGAGAGAGAGATTATCACAGGAACAACAAATAACTGTAACTCAGGAGAAGATATTGATAGCGGTATTTGTAAAAATACAAGAAAAAAAATGTTCTCATCCTTGAGACCAGGGATCTGCATCTTAGCTGTAATGTAACAAACGAGATCTGAAGAGTTAGGGTTAGTGTAGAGCATTATGGGTAGAAGGAGAAGCTCGTAACTATGATCCAAGTCTTGAAAATACAGCCGAGTTGGACCTGAGGGTCGGATCTGATACCCATAAGTGAGGAAATTGAAAAGGACAATATCAGATTCAATGTTTTCACATTATGTCTAATTTGGTATAGCTATTTAAAGGTTTACCTTTAAAAATGAGAATCACAGTGGTTTGAGTGCTCATAAGAGCGACTCGAAACCACGAAAGTGTAAACATCAACAGTCCCTAATGTTTGAAAAACAGCAAATTGAAAAGCAGATTTGCTGTTTTTCGAACATTAATGAGAACAAAAAAAAAATGAAGTGTAAAGCAGGGGGGGCAAGCCCCTTGCACCCCCCCTTGTGGGCGGCTGTGCCCCCCACACCCCCCTACTTTATTATTCTAACTCCGAGATCGCACTACAGTGGGGAAAGGAACCATTTCCCGATCCCCACTACAGTGCAGTCCGCCCCAGAATGTCAATTGTGCAATGAGCGAATCTCACTGAGCATTCGCTCATTGCACATTCAAACCTTTTCCCGTTCGGCGTTTGCAAATCTTGCAGACTGCCTTTCGCACAAGTGCTGTTTGCCTGTGTGCAATACGCACATCTAAAGCAAAACCTATTTAAACTGTAGATGTTTTTGCATTATTTTTGAAGATTTTAAAATTATTGTTCTTAAAATATATTTGTAATACTTTGGAGTTCATCTCCACGAGCCTCCACTGAATGTGGTCACCTACCCAGTAAGACTGTCCCAGTAATCAAATGTCAGTAAATGAATAAATAAATAAAATAAATTCCAGAGTGGGGGAACAGTATAAAAAGCTTTTGTCAGGTCAAGGTAAACAGCGCGCACAGTTACCACTGTCCACTGCCTCTCTAACCTTTTCAAAGCAGATTATTCAGTTCAGGAGGTTGCCCTTTACCAAACCACACTGAGTGGGGTCTATTTCAGTTAAGTTACCTATGTTTACATAAATGAGTTCTGCTATGATACATTCAATGGTTCTTGCATTTAAAACTGGTGAGGCTGATGGACCTATAATTACCTGGGTCTATACAAGGACCAGCCTTGAGTTGAGAAGGTATAGTGCTAGATCTCTAGGCACTGGACTTAAACCCTGTAGATGGGCTAAGGATGAACAGTTAAAGGAGGGCCCCCAGATGGAGCATACTTGACACTAATGACAATGCAATCTGGTATGTTGTCTAGTCCCATGGAAGTATTATTTTTAGACTTTGACAGATTCTAAGACTTCTTCCACAGTGACTTCAGGGGAAACTAAATTTTCAGTGATAATGAAGGCAACAACATGGTTAGGTTGGCACTAAAATTGTCTTTTAATATATTAGTTTTATCCTTGGGATTAGAGTATGTAATATTACTATGGATGAGCTCAGTGCATTGTTGGACACTATTCCTTAATTTTTTGACACTGCTGAAGAAAGATTTGTAGTGCTCTTTTTTATCTGTGAAAAACATAAGTACGTATCCTGCTTTATATCTTTTAATGGTGTTTTTAAGTTCCTTGTTGGCATGTTTCAGCGTGATTGTGAGGTAGGGGGATAGGAATTTCTTGCAACTTTTCATTATTTTCTCTTTTGTTATACAATTCATTTACATGGGAGATCAGAGAAGTTTATTCCTGGATTTGCCATTATATTTAGGGCAGATGGGTACTGATTTTCTCTGCAAGTGTTTAGCTGCTGATTTAAATCAGGCATGAACGCAACAACCCTCTCAGCTGGGTCTACTTGTAAGGAATTGTTGGAAATTTTGCATATGTCTTCTATAATCTGGTTTGCCTGGAGAAATGCCTGGGTGATGGGCTGGTTTTACAATTTGATCCAGAGCTCTGGTATTAATAAAATCTAGGAAATGCTGACTATAACTATTTTAGAGGTACAAGTGTGATATTCTGAAGCCCCCTAGGGCCATGACAGTATCTGGTTTGATATTTAATGCCTTAGTAGTGTTAAAGGATTTTCCGCAATCTTATGGGCATTGATGGGGATCTTTAGCTAACAAATTAGATTTGTTAAGGTTGATTTGGATCTCCAACAGCTCTAAGTTAGGGTAATGGATAATATGATGTGAGAGAATGGTACTTCTAACAAATACAGATACTCCCTCACAGTCACCTAATGGTCTGAAGGCATGATAGGCGCTAAACCCTGGTATACAGAGGGACTGATGTCATTGCACTTAACCATGTCTCAGCAACTACACACATATGAATGTGTTTGAGTTGCAGGAGTGCTTCAAGTTATAGCATTTTTTATTCAGACTATTACCATTAAATAGTGCCACCATGATGTTGTCAGAATTTGAGTTTGAATCTGCTATGTAGGAATGTCCAGTAGGGGGACTGTGCCTAAAAAAGGTACTATGGGGTTAACCAGTATGCAGAAGCCCTTTTAAGAGAGATATAAGCTGTCCCTGGTAAAACAGGAAGTCTTATCTACAGCTCATCCTAGACTGACACATACTGGACACCCTTAGAATGATACCAATTATGCAGCTAATTGTTAAAGCCAATCTTGTCTTGGCATGTAAGTATCATTCTTGATGAAGAAGATTCTACTAAAGACAGCCTCTTTCATGCCTCTAACACATGCATAGTAAGTTCCATCATGTCTATGTGCATGTCTCACTGGGTGGAGTACCTCAAGTCATTCAATTTCACATGGACCACCACTAGGTCATATTCATGTCTGTCTAGCAAGGGCCTTTACAGTCTTTGCTGTATCACACAGATCCTGGCACCAGACAAGTGACTTACAATCCCCCTCTTCTTTTCCAGTCTGGAGAGCGAGCTTGGAGTCTGTATGTCTAACTATAGTCACCAAAGTCTAAAACATTTCCTTGTGTGGAAGCAGACTTAGTGGGCTTTATTGGCTTATGTCTGCTGTCCTGATGACTTTTAAGTGAGCTGTGTGGAGTTGAAGTATGTGCAAGTGAAGGCATGGAAGATGTGGCCTTGTGTGCTGCAGGATAGGATATTTTAAAGTGTGTTCTAAGAGGGGATGACAATTTTGTCTTTGCAGCCTTGGCATAAGCTATGGGCCTAATGACATCTTGTGACTGACGTTATTTTGTAAAGGTATGATGCTTACTGATAGTGGACGGATGTGAGATGTTTGTCTCTATGTTTTTGTAATAGTTACACGTCTCACAGGTTGTATTACCAACAGGTAGCAGCAATGAATATTTGGTAAGCATAAAGCAGTGCTACACTTCCTTAGAGCACCTAATGCAATCAGAATGTCCAAAGATGAGGTGAGAGCAGACTGATGAGCCATGCTATCAGATTGTAGGACTGAGGCTTGTATAGTACTTGCGGGTTGAAGAGAAACTGCAATAACAAACTTTAAGGATTTATGTACACAGTATTTACAGTGATACTGAAAATTAGTTTAGAGGGTAGCTAATCTGCCAGTACTTAGAAAAACAGAACTTGCTTATTGGTATTCCTAGTACTGATCTCACCACAAATTCAATGCACCCTGGCTTCTTCTATCAACAGAAGCATAAAAGTAGTGGTAGTTCAATGTTGGCTCCTGAGAAGGGGGTCATAGGCGCGTTGGTGATCAGCAGTCTTGTCCCAGACATTGCAGGGGTCTATAGACTTGTTGTAGCTTTCTACTGGTAGATGCCCTGGATCAGCTGCACAGCACATAAGCAAGACAAGAGCAAAGCAGAAACACTACCCCCTAAGTCATAGCTCATAACAGAAAAATTAATATCCATATACTAGGAACAATTCAAAAAAGATCAACAAAGAAACAAAATCAAATCCTTCAGAAGAAAGTAGAAATTGTGATTTGCCAACTATGCTACATATATCCACAAAACCTTCTTCAGCTACTTCACACATCTCAGAAGTAATACCCAAAGATGCTCTGAGATGACACAAAATAATATCATGTACTCATCCCGTGAGGACATAACCACTTATTAGTTGACAAATGCAAATCACATTTTACTCCCTCATTTCTACCTAATTATCTGTATCACATTAGTAAGCCTATGCCACCACCCAACCCTCAATCGCCTCTAAGAATGTTCTAAGTGGTCTCTCCAAGGCTAAGAACACTAGCTCCATGGGCCTGGATAATGTGCTAGGATGTTTTCTTGTCAGCAGCAAACATTGCCTGCCCGATTCATTATTAAGTCTACTCAGAATTAGTCTTTTCACTTGACTTGTGTCAGAAGCATGGAGAATTGCTGTAGCCATCCCACTCGACCAACGGAGACTCATTAGTGATCCAGTAAACTATAGTCCAATAAGCCTCTAAAGCTGTATCTATAAGACAATGGATGCCATTGTTATGGAACTCACTAACAAAGACATAGGCAGTCTTTAAAACCCTGAACCCAATCCAGCTTGGATTTGTTAAAGGCAGATCCTACCCTCTAAACCTGGTGGACATTTTTGTACACGTCACCAAGGCACTGAATTCAGCTAAATCGGTTCACACTGTGTACCTGGACTTGGCCAAACCCTTTGACACCATTCCACATTTTGGTAGCACTGATAAACAAACCCAACTAAATATTAACCCCTAAATAACCTGCTGAATAGCAAACTGACTCACTTGGATAACCCAGTCCATTAACCCAGTCCATTAGTGCTAGAGGCACACCCTCGATCAAAACAGCAGTCACCTGTGGTGTACCCCAGAGGTCTGTACTGGGACCACTCCTCTTTGATATTTAATTCGCTGACATCAAGGCCAACATCAAGGGCCTGTGTTTGACAAAATTTGCTGATGACTGCAAATTGAGAGCTGTCATAAACACCCCAAAGGACTTAGCTTCTCCAGGAGGGCCCAACAGGTAGTGCTTAGACTACAGCCTCAAATTAAATGACAGAAAATGCAACACTGTGGCCTTTTGCAAACACAGGCACCCATGTTTCTAGCCCATTGGTAAAACCCTTCTAAAAACTGACTCAGTCATTAGGGAGTTGGGCCCTTTTATTGACAAAGAAATATCCTTTCATCACTATGTTACCACTGTTCTTAGGAAATCTTTTATATAGCCATAAAAATCATCACAGATACATCTTCCAAATCGGAAAAAGACATCAATCCCCTCTACTACCCCCTTTAAGCCAATTACAGAATAGAATTCTCCCTTTGTTATGTACGTATCTAAGTATATAACCTAGCGAAAGAGACCACAACATTTCCTCATGAAGGCAATGAAGGTCATCTCCACCTTGAGCTCTCCTGACTGGATAAAAACTTTTCACATTCTCTTTCATGTCTTACCTACTCTTGAGATGGGGACCCCTGTCTAGCCTACATACCCTCAAAGCATCCAGTCCTATGCAACCTCCTATATATCCACAAAATATATAACACCCACTCAAGAGATCTGAAGTTCCACTGTAATATAAATAGGACCTGCTGGCATCATCTGTCACAGAGAATACCTCTTTTATGGAAGAGACACCCCCATGTATGTAAAGCTTAGTAGTTCCTGACCCATTTCAAGAGCAGCCTGGATGACTAGATGAGCAATCATAAGTACACCTACAGTTTGGCCCCTCAAGCCTTTAAAGAAAGGGGGGAAACAACTAGGTCAAATGAATTCATCCTGTTGGGGATATGGTAATAATTCATGTCTTGGTAATTTCAATATGGGATCATTCGGATAAGCTACAAATGGTGTACTTGCTAAACAACCTTGTATTAACATATAGGTTCATAGGCTCATAGAAGGTTAGTAGGCTAGCAGCCCTACAGCCTTTACAAGTCTAGCCATGTTAATCCCACGTATCCCCAATTTTTTTTTTTTTGGTAGTTCGTAGAATGAATATATAAACAGAGTGGGTCTGTGATCAACAATGGCTACCCCTGTCCATTAGGGACATGGGTACCACCCCAGGGGTAAATCTATGGTCTCACATCCAATTATCTAGATTGCGTTTGAATAGGGTCAGTGAGGAGCTCTGTTTTATGTGAATAGGGAGTCTATTCCAGAGAAGCGGCAGTCTCTGGGAGACATATCTGTCTCTCCAGCATGATCTGTTAATGTCACAAGTTAGGTTGAGATTCCTAGAGCGAGTGACTCAAGACATTTTACTTGCAGATGTGCAACATTTCCATGAGGGCAGGGTTGGAGATTGCCCTATAGGCCAGGCACAAGTCAACTCTCCTCAGCCTAACTGATTTGTTTGCAGTTAAAAGCATTCTGTAGAGTCTCTTTGCTCCTTTATCTGTTGAAAAACTTTCATTTTGTGGCTTTCTGTAGTGTTTACTGTCTGTAGACTAATAGCTTTAGTATTGGTCCCTACCTTCCCTCCCTGTTCGTGTCTTGTTGCTATACTTGGTGGCTTTGCAGTTGCCCGCTCCTACTGTAAATGTGATCTGAGACACTCCTCCCATTCTAGTGTCATTAGCTCATTCTACCTAATACAGAGAGAACATCTGAGATAGGGCGACCACGGTGGTGCAGCGGTTAGCATTGCCACCTTACAGCAAGAGGTTCTCCGGTTCGATCCTTGGCTGGGGTGCCTTCTGTGCGGAGTCTGTATGTCCTCCCTGTGGTCGCATGGGTTTACTCCGGGTGCTCCGGTTTCCTCCCACATCCCAAAGACATGCAGTAGGTGAATTGGACACTCAAAATTGTCCCTAGGTGCGAGTGTGTGTGTGTGTGTGTGCCTTCTGTAGAAGGTTGGGCACCGGGCTGGCAACTCGACACCGTAAAACTCCACTACCAATCATGAGTGGACAGATGATCCGCTGTGGCGACCCCTAACCGGGTAAAAGCCGGAAGAAGAAGACAGAGAGAACATCTGAGAAGGCCTTCTGTTTAGGGAAGGGACCAATACTAAAGCTGTTCGTGTCTTGTTGCTATACTTGGTGGCTTTGCAGTTGCCCGCTCCTACTGTAAATGTGATCTGAGACACTCCTCCCATTCTAGTGTCATTAGCTCATTCTACCTAATACAGAGAGAACATCTGAGATAGGGCGACCACGGTGGTGCAGCGGTTAGCATTGCCACCTTACAGCAAGAGGTTCTCCGGTTCGATCCTTGGCTGGGGTGCCTTCTGTGCGGAGTCTGTATGTCCTCCCTGTGGTCGCATGGGTTTACTCCGGGTGCTCCGGTTTCCTCCCACATCCCAAAGACATGCAGTAGGTGAATTGGACACACAAAATTGTCCCTAGGTGCGAGTGTGTGCGTGTGTGTGCCTTCTGTAGAAGGTTGGGCGCCGGGCTGGCAACTCGACACCGTAAAACTCCACTACCAATCATGAGTGGACAGATGATCCGCTGTGGCGACCCCTAACCGGGTAAAAGCCGGAAGAAGAAGACAGAGAGAACATCTGAGAAGGCCTTCTGTTTCTCCTTTTTACCTTTCAAAAAAAAAAAAAAAATTGCCTGAATCTCCTTATGTTCTGACTGTGCTTCTCAAACATTTTGGAAATATAGAGTATATTTTAGAGCATTTATTATAACTGTAATTGCCTTAATATTGCTACAAATCAAGTGCTCTAGGTTGCACTGCATCTGAATTGTTTGTGTGTTTTAGCTGCTTTTCTGTATATATAGACTTCTCAGTATATGTAGACCAGCTACTTATTCTGCTGTATTACTGCCTCTTAAATCGTTTTTCAGTTGTGCACTTGCCTTGCTTCATTTAAAAAGTTTTAAATTGCTAATTTTTAGAGTTTTAATTGCATTTACTGTTTAGGACTATACACTCAAGTGTGTTAGCCTTTTCTGTGTTTATTTACTGTATTATTGCATTGTTTAGCCTGTTTCAACAAAAAAAAAATACTATCTTGTTTGCTTGTTTCCCACCTTTCCTAGCCAGTCCATATCCCAGGCTTTGCTTGTCTCAGAACTTTATTTTCTGTGTTCAGAGCTATCCAGACTTTGCTGTGGTAGAGGGAAGTCCTACTGCTTACCAGTGGGACTGGTGAGCATTGTACTGCCTATCTAAAACTAGAGTAGTGGTTTCCAGCTCCGAAACTGTAATTTTAGTAGCCTTTTTGGGCTGATTTCTATCCCTTTCAACGTTCTGGCTTAAAAATGCGTGTGTTTGCACATTTCTCACATCGTGCAGCACTGCAAGGCTACGGTTAAACTATTCCAGGTGCCAGAAAGTCTGCTCTTCAAATTTTCCCTTAGAACAAGCTGGTTTCTCAGTAGTAGTACTAAAATCTGAACCCCTTTGACTAGCACTTGCCCTAGAACCTGCTGGAAAGCACTAGGAAGCCTGAAACTGATACAAGCACTCAACTCTCCTTGTCAATAAGGAGAAATTAATCGTAGGCACTAAACAGCCTATAACTGCAAAGTACCCTGCAAAGGTAAGGGAAAACAGCTCTTAAACTTTACAAAAAAAGCACCTAAACAGGCATGTCCAAGGGTTAAGCTTGCGGTGATTTCTCCTGTCCACCTGGTGAATCTGGGCATACTGGGGCAATGCGGCAACTGCCTCATGTACATAGACAATCCTCTCCTCCTACCACCCAACACTACAACTTGCGAGAGATGCACTTACATAGCCAAACTGGAAGCAAAGCTCTCTCCGGCCAAGATTGCGCTAGACAGTCAAGAGGAGAAGATCAACACCTGCACTACACCTCAAGCAACTCATAGCCCTTCAAAACCCACACCATCAACACCCACACATAGCAACACTAAACCCACATATGTGGAGGCCCTTAACATTAACCTGCCCAAGCAACAAGGACCTCTGAAGGTGAAACACAAACAAACACCAGTCACAACCAAAGTGCCACATAGCTCACAACACCAGTGTGCCACCCAACAAAAGCTCCTAAGGCAAGACAATGTACCCAACACTTTGGTCATAGGTGACTCTATAGTCAGGCACACTGATGTCCCACTCACCAGGCTGAACAAGGAGAAAATTACAGTCAACTGCCTGTCGGGTGCCAGGATCCGCCACATAACGCATGCACTCAAGTCACTCAACAACATGTACAAATATGACTCTGTCATTGTCCATGCTGGAGTGAATGACTTGAGACGTACCTCCCTGGACTAAATGAAAAGAGACATGGAAGAGCTCCTGGATCATGTGGCCCAGACAGGTATGACCCCAGCCCTGAGTGGCATCCTGACTTTGCCCAGAATGATACCACAGTATAAGGACAAAATGACTGACTTCAACAATTGGCTAAGCTTCTGGTGTCATTCAAAGGGGATCCAGTATATTTCTGCCTGGGAAGACATGATCGACAAACCAAGATGCTTTGCCAGAGAAGGTCTGCACCTGTCACCCCTGGGATTCAGGTTACTGGCTACAGCTCTTGCCACCCCTATAGTGCCTTTTTTAGGCAAGGTTCAAAGGATAAAACCACCACCGTAACAGATACAAGCATGCAAAATCTGAAGGTAATGCTACTCAATGCTAGAAGTCTAAACCTCAAAATGCACTCTCTCGAGGCACTCCTAAAAATGGAGAAAATCGATATCTGTGCAGTGACTGAGACCTGATTCAAGGCTCCAGAGAGCACCCCTGCAATAACAGGCTACAACTCTTACCACACTTTTCGGCCACAGAACCAAGACTGAAACACTAAAGGTGGAAGAGCGTCCATATTCACCAAGGATATTCACACCTCTAGGCTAGTTGCCCAACACAATGCATCTGAAATTCTCCAGGTGCAACTAACACTAGGTAAGACTGCAATCCAAATTGTAGCTTGCTACAGATCCCCCACCATGCCCCAAGATTCTCACTACACCTTTCTAAACATACTGGAAAATATTAAGATACAACCAAACACCCTAATACTGGGTGATTTCAACTACCCTGCCATTAACTGGGAAAACTACTCGGGTACCAACGCCTTTTCCCAACAGCTCTTGGAAATCATAAATTCCAACACCCTGGATCAACTAATCCATTGTCCCACCAGGGGCTCCAATGTCCTAGACCTGGTCATTACCAACATGGGAGACAGATGCTCCACACCAGTGGTCACCCCTCATTGGTCAGGTCTGACCATAAGCAAATCACCTTTGACATCCACATCCCACCCCCCCAAGTAAGGAAACCTCCTTAAAAAACTTCTCCAAAGCCAACTTCATGCTAATGAAGTCAGAAGTGACAATCTTCACGACACCCATGCAGACGGGATCTGAAAGTTCGACTGCAGAATCCTACACTAAGACACTGTACGAGCACATCCACTCTTGCATGAATCGTGCCATCCCATATAGAACCAAGATGCTCTTCTCCAAAAAAAGGAAGCCAATCTGGTGGTCCCCTGCTATAAACAAAATATACAACAGAAGGAAGAAACTGTTGCAGAAAAGAGGAAAATCCCAGGATGAAAAAAACTTCAACAGCCTCAGTAAGAAGCTAAGATCCTTCATAAAATCCTCAAAAGCTAGTAATGAAAATAAAACTGCCAAAGATTCCAAAGACAACAACAAGGCATTCTATAGTTATGTCAAGAATCTAAATGGCAATGCTCAGATCTGGTCTGAGCTACAACAGTATGGCATTAAATATACTAATCCCAAGGATATTGCCAATATCCTGACAGACCGATTTAGTGCCATCTTCACCCCCCTCTCACCCCCTAAAGGGCCCATCTCAATACCAAAAGATTGCCAAATTCCAGTAATCACGGCCACACAGGTAGAAACTGCACTCTCCAAAGCTAAGAATACAGCATCCATGGGACCAGATGACATCTCAGGCTGTGTACTACATGAACTACAAAATGAACTGGCACCTCACCTAAGTGTCATGTTTAATCATAGCCTTGCCTCAGGCTTCGTGCCCACTGAGTGGTGCACAGCTACAGTTATCCCACTCCACAAGGGGGAATCCGCCTTGGATCCCGGGAACTACCGTCCCATCAGTCTGACAAGCTTGATCTGCTAGGGCATAGAACGCATTATCATGGAACTTACAACCTTCAAACACTGGACCCCACCCAGTTTGGGTTTGTGAAGGACCGATCTTGTCTCCTGAATCTGATTGACTTCTTCTAATCAGTCTCCAGAGCTATAGATGAGGGTAAGGCAGTCCACACAGCCTATCTGGACCTCGCCAAGGCCTTCGACACCATCCCCCACTCTGGAATCATAGATAAACTTACTAAGCTGGGCATAAATCCCTACATCACTCGATGGGGTGCCAACTGGCTTACTGATAGAACCCAGACTGTAAAAGTAGCAGACTCCAAATCCAGCTCCAGACAAGTGACAAGTGGAGTACCTCAGGGTTCAGTCCTGGGACCACTCTTGTTTGGCATCTACTTCTCTGAAGTACAGGGGACTCTGGCTAACAAAGTTCGCAGATGACTGCAAACTGGGCGCCATTACTGAATTCCCAAATGATGTGGATATTCTACAAAAGGACCTTACAGAAACAGAT
Organism: Protopterus annectens; assembly: GCF_019279795.1. Classification (NCBI taxonomy): domain Eukaryota; kingdom Metazoa; phylum Chordata; order Ceratodontiformes; family Protopteridae; genus Protopterus; species Protopterus annectens. The sequence continues at coordinate 1,063,951,200 of NC_056729.1, forward strand.
GCCTGGTGCCAGAGCCATGGGGTCAAGCTTAATGCCAAGAAATGTATAGTTATCCCCTTTGGAAAAAAACATGTACCCATGAATTACCACATAGGTGGCAGTACACTAAACATCGAAAGTGTAATGAGAGACTTAGGGACACAGGTGGACAGTGGTCTCACTTTCAATAACCACATCGCCACAACACTCAGGAAATCCTTCTATGTGGCACACCTCATCACTAAGGGCTTTTCATCCTGAAAAAAGGAGGTCATTGTCCCACTGTACGCATCCCTCATTAGACCCATTATAGAGTATAATGCCCCGTTTGGTATGTACCTCACAAGACATCTGCAACAGCTGGAAAGGCCACAGAAATACCTCACTAAAAGAATCACAGGCCTAAAGCAGATGCCATATGCTGACCGTCTAAAAAAACTCCAGCTATACTCTGTGGCATATCGTCTACTCAGAGGCATCCTCTGCTTAACATACAAGGCTATGTCAAACCCTGTTGGACATGCTCCACTTAAAGAAATCTCAATTCCTCAGAGCCACATGCTCCAGGGATCTAAACCTTGTCATCACAATGAACAAAACATGCTGGAGGGATAGGTTCCTGACCCAGAGACTCCCCATACTCTGGAACAGACTGCCCATACATGTCAAGCAGAGCACCTCACTGGCCCTCTTCAAAGGGAACCTTGATGATTGGATGGGAGATAGGAAATTCACCCCGAGGATCATGTCAGTCACCCTGCTAGATAGTGGTCCAGAGAAGTAAATATTGTGGGAAGAAATATCCAGGCAATTGTTATGGCTATGCTTGTATAGGCCCTAGGGCCGTTAGCCTAGTACCAACCTATGAACCTATAATATACAGAGTAAAGTGACAGGGCTTTCAGCCTGTCCACTTAGGTCACAGTTTGGAGTCCCTCTATTTCTTAGTGAGAAACCTCTGAGGTCTCTCCAGCTGCTGCAGGTGTCTGATGAAATATATGCAAAAGGCTGCATTATACTCTATTAGTGGTCTGATGAGAGTCGAGTACAGTGGCGTTATAACATCCCTTGATCTGGATACTATGCCCTTGTTTATGAGATGTGCTATGTAGACGGTCTTCTTACCACTGTGGAAAGTTGCTGGTCAAAGTTCAGATTGCTATCAACCTAAGTCCCCAATTCTTGCATCACTGGGTTGGAAATCAGGGGGGTGCTATCAATATTGTAATTTGTAGGGAATTCCACTTTGTCAAAGGGAATAATAATGCATTTTTTTTGCATTTAGTTTTAGACCACGGCTTTCACACCAATCATTTGTTTGTGTTAGCCTTACTTATAATATGTTGACATTGTTGGGGGACTCAGTGATTACTCCCAGTTTGCAATCATCATTGAACTTGGTGAGCCAACAACCGTCTGCTTTGGCCTGGACTTCTGAGAAATAGATGCCAAACACTAAGGAGCCCAGCACAGACCCCTGTGGTACTCCACTGGTGATGTGACTACTTGTGGAGGTGCAGTCACCAATTTTGACAGTGTGTGTTCTGTCGGTGAGCAAGTTGGCTGCCCATCTAGTAACGTAAGGGTTAGTCCCCATCTGGGAGAGTTTCTCAGTGATGCCAGAATGGGTAATTGTGTCAAAAGCCTAGGCAAGGTCGAGATAAGCTGTGTGCACTGTCTTACCTTCATCCATGGCTTTGGTGACATTCTCAAAGAAGTGTACCAGGTGTAATAAGCATGATCTACCTTTAATGAAGCCAAACTGGGTTGGGTCCAGCATTTGGAGATCACCTATGTCCTTGTTGATAAGGTCCATGACAATTCTTTCCATGGCCTTGCAGATGAGGCTGCTTAGATTTATGGGTCTGTAGCTCCCAGGGTAGGCTGATGGCCCCCCTTTGTGCAGGGAGATTACTGTTGCTGTGCTCCATTCTGCAGGAACATAGGCAGTTCTCAAGCTATGATTAAACAGAACACCAAATGGGTCTGCTAGGTCTTGTTTTAGATTGTTTAGTAAACAACCTGGGATATTATCTGGTCCCACTGAGGCCGTATTTTTGGCCTTGGCAAGCGCAGAGATGACCTGTTCTCTAGAGATACTAGGCAGAGGACTGGTGCCAGGTATGCGTTGAGATATGGTAGGTGGGGACAGGTGGTTAACATTTGTACTGAATCCATCAGCTAACAGGTTGGGGATACCTTCTGGGGTAGTATGAGTGAACACAGCTGCAATCAATTCTGCAGATAGCTGCGCATTCCCTTTTAGACTTCAGATGTAGTTAAAGAATGCATCATGATTATCCTTGTCCAGGGATGCAATTTTAGTTTCATTACTTGCTTTAGAAGACTTCACAACATTTATGATTTTCCTGTTTAGGCTAAAGAGGGAACTCTTCCTCTGCAGAGTGATATCTCTCTTGATTTTGGACAACAGTTTTTTTTCCTCTTGTTATATGATTTGTTTATACTTGAAGTCTACCATGATGGCTTGTTTTTATGGGAAGACCTGGTTTTGATTCAGTCAGGTACAGCAGAGTTTATGTCGTCACTTAACTGTTTGCACAGGGCATTTTTGTACACTTCTGCATAGTGATCACTAGTGTCTGCAATAGTGGGTGGTATCATCGCTTAGTACACTGTAGTTAGCTTTGATGAAGTTTTTTATAATTTTTGTTCCTGTGAGGGTGTCAGTTCCAGTAATTACTTCAAATGAGACGGATTTGTTGTTTGACATAACCAGGGAGGGTATCACTCATGGGGAAGTACAGTGAACCCTTAAAATGGTGAGTACTATGTCCAGAACATTAGAGCCCCTAGTGGGGGTGTAGACTATCTAATTCCAGAGCATTTTTGTTAAAGTCCAGGAACCTCTGGGCAAGGGTGTTTTTGATCATGTATGTCTCCCAGTCTATGTAAGGATAGTTGAAATCTCCCATAGGTTCATAGGTAGGTATTAGGCTATTGGCCCTAGGGCCTATACAAGCCTAGCCAAATGGTACCCTGGCTTTTGCCACCCATGAAAATTATTTTCCTGTGCCCCTGTCAAGAAGAGCCACAGAAGTGATCCCCAGGGTGAATTTCCTATCTCCTATCCAATCATCAAGATTTTTCTTGAAGAGTGCTAATGAGGAAATTTGTTTGCTATAGATAGGTAGTTTTTCCAGAGTATGGAAAGTCTCTGGGACAGGAATCTATCCCTCCAGCATGTTCTGTTTATTGTGGTGACAAGGTTTAGATCCCTAGAGCATGTAGCTCGGAGGGATTGTGATTTCTTTAAGTGGAGCTTGTCCAACAGCTCTCAGTTTGACATAGCTTTGTATGTTAGGCAGAAATCGCCTCTGAGTAGGTGATATGCGACAGAGTAAAGCTGGAGGTTTTTGAGATGGTCTGCATAGGGCATCTGTTGTACCTCTTTGTGAAGTATTTCTGTGTCCTTTCCAGTTGTTGTAGATGTCTAGTGAGGTACATACCAAAATGAGCGTTGTACTCTATAATGGGTCTAATGAGTGATGAGTAGAGGGGAACAATGACCTCTTTTTTCCTGGATGAGAAACCTTTTGTGATAGGGTGTGCCACGAAGAAGGATTTCCTGACTACTGTGGCGGTGTGATTATCAAAGGAGAGACTACTATCCCACCTGTGTCCCAAGGTCTCTTATCACACTTTTGGTGTTAAGTAGACTACCGCCTATGTGGTAGTTCATGGGTACAGAGTTTTTACCAAAAGGGATGACAATGCACTTTTTGGCATTGAGCTTGAGGCCATGGCTTTGACACCAAGCATCTGTCTCAGTGAGGCCCTTTTGTAGGATGCCCAGATCGTTAGGAGTTTTGATTATGGCTCCTAGTTTGCAGTCATCTGTGAACATTGTTAGCCAAAGACCTTCTGTGTTAGCCTGTACTTCAGAGAAGTAGATACCAAACAGGAGAGGACCTAGGACTGAACCCTGTGGTACTCCACTTGTCACTGGTCTGAAGTTGGATTTATAGTCTGCTACTTTCACAGTGTGGGTTCTGTCAGTGAGCCAGTTGGCAACCCATCTTGTGACATAGGGATTTATACCTAGTTTAGTGAGTTTATATATAATTCCAGAGTGGGGGATGGTGTCGAAACCAATGGCAAGATCTAGATAGGCTGTGTGGACCACCTTACCCTCATCTAAGGCTTTGGTGACCACTTCAAATAAGTCTATCAGGTTTAGGAGACATGATCTGCCTTTTACAAACCCAAATTGGGTAGGGTCCAGAGTTTGGAGATCACCGATGTCATTTTATAAGTTCCATGATGATACATTCCAAAGCCTTGCAGACCAAGCTCATCAGGCTAATGGGGCAGTAGTTCCTGGGGTCCGTAGTGGCTCCCCCTTTGTGGAGTGGGATAACCGTTGCTGTGCACCATTCATAGGTAGGTACTAGGCTATCTGCCCGAAGGCATTTATAAGCCTAGCCAAAATGCGTTGGTTTTCACCGCCCCCTTAGATTAGTTCCCTTTGCCTCTGCCCAGCAGAGCCATTGAAGTGATCCCCGGGGTAAACTTTCTGCTTCCCATCCACTCGTCAAGGTTTCTCTTGAAGAGTGCTAGTGAGGAGCTCTGCTTAATGTAGATTGGAATATTGTTCCAAAGCATGGGAAATCTCTGGGACAAGAATCTATCCCTCCAGCATGTCCTATTTATTGTTGTAGTAAGGTTTAGATCCCTAGAGCGTGTGGCTCGAGGGGATAAGGTTTTCTTTAGGTGGAGCATGTCCATCAATTCTGGGTTGGACATGGCCTTATATGTCAGGCAGAGATCACCTCTGAGCAGGCGGTATGCAACCAAGTACAACTGGAGTTTCTTCAGTCGAGCTGCATAGGGCATCTGTTTGAGGCCAGTGATCCTCTTGGTGAGGTACTTCTGTGGTCTTTCCAGCTGTTGCAGGTGTCATGTAAGGTACATCCCAAATGGGGCGTTGTACTCCATGATGGGTCTGATGAGTGATGAGTAGAGGGGCACAATGACCTCTTTTGATCTGGATGCAAACCCTTTTTTGATTAGGTGGGCTACATAGAAGGATTTTCTAACCACTTTGGCAATGTGATTATCAAAGGAGAAATTACTATCTACTTGGGTCCCCAGATCCCTTATTACGTTTTCTGTATTTAGGGCACTATCACCTATGTGGTAATTTGTGGGTACTTTGTTATTTCCAAAGGGAATAACTATGCACTTTTTGGCATTTAGCTTGAGGCCATGATTTTGACACCCGGTATCCATCTCAGTGAGACCCTTCTGGAGGATGTCTGTGTCAGCCGGTGGGTCAATTATAGCCCCTAGTTTGCAGTCGTCTGGGAACTTGGTCAGCCATAATCCTCCTGTGCTTGTCTGTACCTTTGGGAAGTATATGCCGAACAGGAGGTGTCCTAGGACTGAGCCCTGGGGAACGGCACTTGTAACCGGTTTAGAGTCAGACCTAGCGCCCACAACTCTCACCATGTGGGTTCTGTCTGTGAGCCAATTGGCAACCCATCTTGTAACATAGGGGCTTGTCTATAATACCAGAATGGGGAATGGTGTCGAAGGCCTTTACGAGGTCTAGGTAGGCTGTGTGTACTACCTTTCCCTAGTCTATAGCCTTGGTAACTGTCTTAAAGAGGTCCAACAGGCTTAGGAGGCATGATCTGCTTTTAACAAAGCCGAACTGGGTATGGTCCAGTATTTGGCGGGTCCCAATGTCTCTGTTAATAAGTTCTATGATGATGTGCTCCATAGCCTTGCAGCCCAAGCTAGTCAGGCTTATACGGCAATAGTTCCCGGGGTCTGTTGTGGCTCCACCTTTGTGGAGCGGAATAAACTTTGCTGTGCACCACTCTATGGGTACGTACCTGTGGAGAGGTTGAGTTTGAACAGTGTGTTTAGGTGAGGAGTTAGTTTGTCTTTGAGCTCGTGTAGGACGCAGCCTGGGACACTGTCTGGTCCCATTGATGCTGTGTTTTTGGCTTTGGAGAGGGCTATTTTAACCTGAGTGTCTGTGATTTCAGGGGCTCTATATTATTCTGGTATGGTTATGGGCCCCTATGGGGGTGAGAGGGGGGTGAAGTTTGCACTGAACCTGTCTGCCAGGATGTTGGTTTTGCACCATTCTGCACTGACTCTGAGCAGATCTGAGCATTGTCACTTACATTGTTGACATAGCTAAAGAATGCCTAGTGGGTATCTTTGGAGTCCTTGGCAAGTTTTCTTTCAAAGCTCTCCTTGGACGATTTTCAAGAAAAAGCTGTAAGGAACCACCACAATGCTGTAATTAAAAAGTTTTAATAAGAACAAGCGCTTTCACGCACCTCTATGGCGCGCTTCATCAGGTTACAACAATCAAACAAAATCTAACAAATTTATACTAAAAAACCTTGTGTAATTAAATGATCACTCAATTATAGTTGCTAATTAATTAATTAATTAAAATGACCCAAAATATACATTGAGCTCACAGTTAAAGCTGTATTTCACATTTTTATATGATCATATGGTTTCCTCATATATGCACAAATCCCAATATCTAACTATGTTACGTATAAGATAGTAAACACTAACAAATATATAATATAATAGTGTCATCTCAAAAATTCTTTAATATAATAAATAACTATAAACATTTGAAATAACCTTTAAAATCTCTGAAAACACAATACATCCTTGGACGATTTTATGAGGGATCGTAGTTTCTTGCTGATACTGATCAGGGATGTCTTCCCTTCTTGGAATTTTACTCTTTTCTGTACTAGTTTCCTCCTTCTATTGTATAGCTTGTTTATGGCAGGGGTCCACCAGATTGGTTTCCTTTTCTTAGAAGAATGAGTCTTGGTTTTGCTTGGGATGGCATGATCCATGCATACTTGCAGATGTCCGTAGAATGCATTAGTAAAGGATTTTGCAGCTTGGACAGCGTTATCCTTTAGCATGCGGGCTTTGAAACTTTCCACCTCCGTCTTAAGTAACGTGAAGTTTGCTTTTGAAAAGTTTTTCATGGTGGTTTCCTTGTCCGGGGGTGGGGGCGGAATGTGGATACCCAAAGTGATTTGTTTATGGTCAGATCTAACCAGTGAGGGGTTGACCTCCAATGTGGAATTCCGGTCACCCATGTTGGTGATGACCAAGTCCAATATGTTGTCACCCCTGGTGGGAGTGTTGACCAGTTGTTCCAGGGCGTTTGAGTTTATATATTCTAAGAAATGTTGGGCAAGGGAGTTAGAACTTGAGTAGTTCTCCCAGTTATTGTTTGGGTAGTTGAAATCACCCAATATTAGGGTGTTTGGTAGGACCTTTATGTTACCCATTATTTCCAGAAATGCGGAATGGGGGTCCTGGGACATGGTGGCTGATCTGTAGTAAGCTACAATTTGAATTGCAGTTTTGCCCATTGCTAGTTGCACGTGGATAATCTCTAAAGCATTGTGGTGTGCCATTAACCTGGAGGTGTGGGTATCTTTGATGAATATGGATACTCCCCCACCTTTTGTATTTCGGTCCAGATTCTGTAGCCAAAATGTATGGTATGAGTTGTAGCCTGGTAGTTCTGGGGTGCTCTCTGGAGCCTTAAACCAGGTTTCTGTTACTGCAGATATATCCATTTTCTCCATACTGAGGAGTGCCTCGAGTGTGTGCATTTTGAGGTTTAGACTTCTGGCATTTAGTAGTATTACCCTCAGATTTGTGTTACTTGTGCTATTTACGGCGGTGGGTTTGTCTTTTGAGCCTTGCCTAACAAAGGCACCATGGGGTTGGCAAGAGCCTTGGCCAGTATTCGAAAGGCTAAGGGTGACAGGTGCAAGCCATCTCTAGCAAAGCAGTGTGGCTTGCCGAGCATGTCATCCCAGGCAGACAGACACTGGATCCCCTTTGAATGACACCAGAAACTTAGCCAATTGTTGAAATTTTATTTATTTATATTTGTTGACCGGGAGTGTCCGACTGAACGTAGGTCCATGTTCAGCGGAGGCCCAGGGAGAAAAGCTCCACAGTTAAAACAAACAGACAGTAGTTACATTGGATTACATAGCGATTAACAATTTACATACAACATATTTACAGATGAAGAACATAGTACATCAGTAGACAACTAGAATCTATCTGTGAAGTACATAACAGACATTAACAAATGTTACAATAAGAAGTTCCTGCTGTATAATAAGTACTAGGCTTATGAGCAGCTGAGCTTGCTATAATCAAGGTAGTTAGTGAAGTGGAAAGAAAGGTAGTGGTTGGATGGGGTGGGTGATATTAGAGTGGGAGTTGCAAGGGCATAGCCAGCATGTTTTTAGGTGTGCTTTTAGTAAAGTTTTAAAGTGGGTGCATGATGGTATGGTGGTAATTGTGGGTGGGAGGGAGTTCCATAATTTGGCCATGGCATAAGAGAATAGAGCTTCACCAGCAGAGTTACTGGCCTTAGTGATCTGCAAGTGATTTTTGTTGCTGGATCTTAGTGGTCTGGTGGTGCGATCGGGTTGGAGTAGATTCTGGAGGGATGGGACATTTAGTGGATGGTTTACTAGTTTGTGTGCGAGTGAGAGTTGATACCATTGAAGGAGGTGAGGGAGTTCAAGCCAGCCCAGTTCAGCAAGTGAGAGACAGTTGTGACTATGGTAGGATGCCCCTGTGGTGAAATTGGCGATTTTGTTGTAGCAGGTCTCTAGCTTGCATAGATCGCATTGCCTTAGGTTGGTATACATTGGAGAGGCATAAAGTAGGGTGGAGATATGGTGGGAATTTGCTATTGAAATCTTTGCTGCTTTGGTGAGAAGTTGCTTATTTCTGTTTAACGCTCCTAGTTTTTTGTGGACTTTTTTATGGTCATGGATATGTGAATGTCAAATTTTAGTTTATTGTCTATTTCCACTCCTAGCAATTTGGTGTGTTCAGTTGGGTATATAGTGGTGTTGTCTTTTGCTGTGATGTTAAAGTGAGAGTTGTTTTGAGTATGTTTGGTGGGTTGGAAGATGAGTAGTTTAGTTTTCTTTGGGTTAAGTATTAATTGGGCATCGGAAAACCAAGTTTCAACAGAGGAAAAGGCTTCCTGTGTGACTTTTTGCAGTTTGCGTAGGGACTGGGCTAAGGAGATGATGGTTGAGTCATCTGCGTATTGTATGAGTGTGCCATGTTTGGTGGCAGAGGCTAGATTATTGGTGAAAACAGAGAAGAGTAGGGGTCCAAGGATGGATCCTTGGGGAACCCCTATGGAGACAGGTAGTTGGGGAGATATGTCATTCTGCCATACAACGGATTGTTGGCGGTCAGACAGGTAACTCTGAAACCAGTTGGTGACGGATTGTGAAAAGGATAGTTTATTGAGGAGAGAGATAAGTTGTTTGTGTGGAACCATGTCAAATGCTTTAGATAGGTCTAGGAAAGTAGCAGAGGAGAGATAGCCATTGATTTTATGCTGAGGGATAGTGTTAGTAAAGGACAGTAAGGCAGTGGTGGTGCTATGGTTTGGTCGGAAACCATGCTGAGTATTGGAAAGGAGGTTGTTAGTAAGGAGGTAGTCTGAGACCTGAGAGTGTATGCATCTCTCTAGTATTTTGGAGAGTGGAGAGAGAATAGCTATGGTGTGGTAATTGGTTAGTTCTGTGGAGTGTCCGCCTTTGTGGAGGGGAATTATATGTGATACTTTCCACAGTGTGGGAACGTAACTTTCTGACAGAGATCGGTTAATCAAGATGGATGGGTAGGCCATAGCATTAGCTGCGATTTGTAGGTATTCACTTGGGAGGTTGTCTGCTGCTAATTTGGGAGGCTAAGTTTAGTTAAGAGTTTTTTTATGTTGGAGGTAGGTACAGGAGAAAAAAAGAAGGCAGTGGGGAGATGACTAGTTGAAGGTGTGGGTTGGAGAGGAGGGGGGTTGTGTTGTTTAGCTAGTGATAGTATAGTTTGTGTGAAGTGTGTGTTGAATGAGGTAGCAATATTTTCTGAGGAGTGTGCGATGTTAGGAGGAGGGGTACTGACTTTACCTGGGTGGAGGACAGAGTTTATGGAGGACCAGAATTGTTTGGGGCTGAGTTTATGAGAAGTCTAGGGCAGACTGGTAGTATTGGAATTTGTCCTGTTTTATTACCTTTTTTACCCTATTGCGTAATTCTAGGAATTTCTGTCTAGTTGTGGGGGTTTTGGTTTTGCGCCAGTGCTCCCAGGCTTTATCCCTGTTTTTCATTTCTGACTTAGTGGTTTTCTGTAGCCATAGGGAGGGTTGTGCTTTGATTCTGGAAAGTCTTATGGGGGCATGGTAATTAAGGATGCTCAGGAAGGTAGAATTAAAAGATTCTACTGCGTCATCAAGACTGAGGTACTTTTAGAGGATGCCAATTACATTCTTTCAGGGATGAGATGAATGTGAGTGGGTTAAAGTTTAGTATTTGACGGTAGATGACAGGTTTAGCTTGGTATAGGTATTTTTTGAGTAGGAATGTTGGGGAGTGATCACTGAGGCTATCTGATAAGTTTGATAAGATTTATATTTTTTTCTTTATACCGTGGTACCATTCTTGGTGAGGGCAGGATGCTACTCAGGGTCAGTTTCATACCGGCCTGGGCTATGTAATCAGAGAGCTCTTCTATATCTCTTTTCATGTAGTCTAGGGAGGTATGGCTCAGGTCATTAAAACCAACATGGACAATGACAGAGTTGTATTTGTACTTGTTCTGGAGTGACCTGAGTGCTTGTGTTATGTTGCGGATCCTGGCACCCAAAAGGCAGCTAACAGTAACCTTCTCCTTATTCAGCCTAGTGAGTGGGGCGTCAGTGTGCCTGACTATAGAGTCTCCTATTACTAGTATGTTGGGTATGTTATTTTGCCTTGAGGGCTGTGATTGCGTGGCACACTGATTTTGAGAAGTATTTGTTTCATGGTTTGTGTTGGAGGGTGGAGGTTGCTTGGATGTCTGCTTTGGAGGGCTCAGTTGCTTTTGCAGATTTTTATTTAGAGCCTCTGAGTATGTGTTTGTGTATTTACTCAGTGTATTCCGTTGTATTTCAGTGTGTTTTCTGTAATTATTCAGTGGCCACAAAGCCTGAGGTGAGGCTATGATTGAACATGTTACTTAGGTGGGGTGAAGGTTCATTCTGTAGTTCATGTAGAACGCAGTCTGGGATGTTGTCAGGTCCCATGGATGCTGTGTTCTTGGCTTTAGAGAGTGTGGTTTTTACCTGTGCAGCTGTGATTACAGGAACTTTGCATTCTTCTGGTATAGAGATGGGCCCTTTAGGGGTTGAGAGGGGGGTAAAGTTAGCATGAACCTATCTGCCAGGATGTTGACAATATCAGTTGGTTCTGTACATTTAGTGCCATTGTGCTGCAACTCAGAGCAAATCTGAGTGTTGCCATTTAGATTCTTGACATAGCTATAGAATGCTTTGTGGTTGTCTTTAGAATCAGTGGCGATTTTGTTTTCGTAACTAGCTTTGGAGGATTTTATGAGGGATCTCAGCTTCTTACTGAGGCTAGCCAAGGAGTTCCTCCAATCATGGGATTTTACTCTTTTTCTGCAACAGTTTCTTTCTTCTGTTGTAGAGTTTGTTTATAGCAGAGGACCACCAGATTGGTTTCCTTTTTTTGGAGGATAGCATCTTGGTTTGGTTAGGGATTGCATGATCCATGCACATGTGTAAGTGCTTATAAAGTGCATTTGTATAGGATTCAGCAGTTACACCTCTATTGTCCATCAGCATGGTTGTCGTGAAGTTTGCCACTTCTGTCTTAAGAAGCATGAAGTTGGCTTTGGAGAAAATTTTCACGGTGGTTTCCCTAATTGGGGGGGGGGGGGTTGGGATGTGGATGTCTAGGGCGATTGGTTTGTGGTCGGACCTGACCAATGAGGAACTGACCTCTGGTGTGGAACATCAGTTGCCCATGTTGGTAATGACCAGGTCTAGGATATTGCTGCCTTTCGTGGGGGTGTGGATAAGTTGATTCAAGGCATTGGAATTTATGAATTCCAGACAACATTGAGCACAAGAGTTGGTACCTGAGTAGTTTTCCCAGTTAATGGTGGGGTAGTTGAAATCACCCATTATTAGGGTGTTAGGTTGTACCCTAATATTTTCCAGTGTATCAAGAAATGAGGAGTGGGAATCCTAGGGCATGGTGGTAGATCTGTAGCAAGCTACAATTTGGATTGCGGTCATGCCAGAGTTAGTTGCACTTGGATAATCTTGGATGCATTATGCTGAGCAACTAGCCTGGATATCCTTAATGAATATGGACACGCCTCCGCCTTTAGTGTTTCGGTGCAGGTTAGGTGGCCGAAAGGTGTGAAATGAATTATAGCCTGGTAATGCAGGGGTGCTCTCTATCCCAAACAGAACCAAGACACTATCCCTCCAAAAAAAGGAAGCCAATCTGGTGGTCCTCTGCCATAAACAAACTCTACAACAGAAGGAAGAAACTGTTGCAAAAGAGAGTAAAATACCATGAGTGGAGGAGCTCCCTGGTCAGACTCAGTAAGAAGCTGAGATCCCTTATAAGATCCTCCAAAGCTAGATACGAAAACAAAATCGCCACTAATTCTAAGGACAGCAACAAAGCATTCTATAGCTATGTCAAGAATTTCAATGGCAACACCCAGATCTCCTCTGAGTTATAGCACAACGGCACGAAAATTATAGAAATCAACTGATATTGCCAACATCCTGGCAGATAGGTTCAGTGCTAACTTTACCCCCCCACCCCCACCCCCTAAAGGGCCCATATCTATACAGGAAGACTGCAGAGTCCTTGTAATCCCAACTATGCAGGTAAAAGCTGCACTCTCTAAAGCCAAAAACACATCATCCATGGGACCGGACAATATCCCAGGCTGCGTTTTACACGAACTTCAGAACGAACTGGCTCCCCACTTAAGCACCATGTTCAATAATAGTCTTGCATCAGGCTTTGTGCCCACTGAATGGCGCACAGCAACAGTTATCCCACTCCACAAACGAGAAGCCACCACGGATCCCGGGAACTATCGACCTATTAGCCTGACGAGCCTGGTCTGCAAGGCCATGGAACGCATCATCATGGAACTCATAAACAAAGACATTGGTAACCTCCAAACTCTGGATCCCACCCAGCTCGGGTTTGTGAAAGGCAGATCATGCCTCCTGAACCTGATCAACTTCTTTGAGGCAGTCACCAAATCCGTAGATGAGGGTAAGGTGGTTCACACAGCCTATCCTGACCTCGCCAAGGCTTTCAACACCATCCCCCATTCTGGAATTATAGCTAAACTCACTAAACTAGGTATAAATCCCTACGTCACAAGATGGGTTGCCAACTGGCTCACTGACAGAAACTACACTGTAAAAGTTGCAGACTCCAAATCTGACCTCAAAGCAGTGACAAGTGGAGTACCACAGGGTTCCGTCCTGGGACCTCTCCTGTTTGGTATCTACTTCTCTGAAGTACAGGCTAACACAGAAGGCCTCTGACTAATGAAGTTCGCAGATGACTGCAAACTAGGAGACATAGTCAAGTCCCCAAATGATGTGGACTTCCTACAGAAGGGCCTCGCTGAGACAGATGCCTGGTGTCAGAGCCATGGCCTCAAGCTCAAAGCCAAAAAGTGCAGTGTCATCCCCTTTGGTAAAAACTCTGTACCCATGATGTACCCATGAACTACCACATAGGCAGCAATCTACTTAACACAGAATGTGTGATAAGAGACCTTGGGACCCAGGTGGACAGTAGTCTCTCCTTTGATAGTCACATCGCCAAAGTAGTCAGGAAGTCCTTCTACATGGCACACCTCATCATAAAAGGGTTCTCATCCAAGAAAAAAGAGGTAATTGTTCCCCTCTACTCAACACTCATTAGACCCATTATAGAGTACAACGCTCCTTTTGGAATGTACCTCACAAGATATCTGCAGCAGCTGGAAAGGCCACAGAAGTACCTCACAAAGAGGATTACTGGCCTCAAACAAATGCCCTACACTGACCGCCTCAAAAATCTCCAGCTTTACTCGGTAGCATATCATCTACTCTGAGGTGATCTCTGCCTAACATATAAAGCTATGTTAAACCCAGAGCTGTTGGACATGCTACACCTAAAGAAATCACAATCCGAGCTACATGCTCTAGGGACCTAAACCTGGTCACCACAATAAACAGGACATGTTGGAGGGATAGATTCCTGTCCCAGGGACTTCCCATACTCTGGAACAGGCTACCCATCTATGTCGAGCAAAGTTCTGCATTAGCACTCCTTCAAGAAAAATCTTGATGAGTGGATGGGAAATAGGAAATACACCCCGGGGATCATTTCTGTGTCTCTGCCCAACAGTGGCACAGGAAAATAATTTTCTTGGGCGGCATAAGCCAGGGAACCTTGTTGTCTAGCCTTACGTAGGCCCTTGGGCCAATAGCCTAGTACCTACCTATGAATTTATCTCAAAGTGTGTGTGTCAGTACTTGGCCAGGGGCACGAAGAACTGGTTGGACAGAGACGGTACTGGAGATTAGCTTGCCAGCTAGGCTGAGATCTAGACCATATAGCTGTTCCAGTGGGGAGTTTTATTGGGGACCTGGAGAGCAAAGGAGCAACCAGCCCCAGAATGACTGTGATCTCTGTGTGCACTTAAGGGAAATTGTACTTTACTGTGTGCATTTGTTATCCTTTCGTTTTATATGCAACACCCTCTCTGGTGGTAGTGGTGAGGATTGAGGCTCCTTGATTGCTGGGCCAGGGCACGGGTGTCACATGTGGTTTGCAGTGGTCGGATCTACTTCACATTTGTGGTGGCGGTGGATGTCCACACCATATATTAATTAGCTGGCAAATACTAGCTGGCTTGCAGTGGTGTGGGTAGAGTGAATCCTGTAGCTTATGTACAGTGATCTCTGAAGGTGTTTTGTACTCTAAATCAGCCACGCAGTGAATACTCAGAGTTCAGATCACAACTGTTTTATTTCTTTTGTTAGCTTAGTTAGTCAGCGTGAACAGGCAGCATGTCAGCAGGAGTATGGAAAGCTGACAATGAGCCAGCTGGTGGAGAAGTGCCAGGCTCGTGGATTGGTGCATGGAAACCTGACTAAGGCAGACCTGATTGCAGCCTTGGTTACAGCTGCATCAGAAAACAGCATACAGGAGGACAATCAGACTGGCAGTGGAGATGCAATATCCTTGGAGAATTGACAGCTTAACCTTTCTGCGGTGGACTTAAAAATCCAGCTGGAGTTAAAGAGACCTGAGTTGGAGGCCAGGCGTTTGGAGATAGAAGCCGAAGAAAAGGAGCATCAGAGGAGGCATGAGAGGGAAATGCTGACTCTTTGCCAGAGTCATGGAGGTAATGGGGAAGGGAGTAGCTGGACCCCTGAAGAACAACAGGTAAGTACATTTCTTCCTCAATTTAAAGAGGGGGATAATTTTGATAGTTTCATTCATATGTTTGAGAGGGTATGCAAACAGTATAGTGATGACCAAAGTCTCTGGGTATGGTTCCTGACCCCCTTACTCCATGGGAAAGTTGAGTCAGGCTCAGCTCTCAGACCCTACACTACAAGGCCTGAGGCAGGTAGCTAGGAAGGCACCTGATTCTCAAGGGAAGGGGGAATCTGTATACTGGGACAAAGGGTTACTATACAGAGAGTGGACCCCTGAGGGAGGGCTAGAAGTTGAGACAGTACAGCAGTTGGTAGTGCCTAGAGCGTACCATCTGGCGCTTCTAGCCATAACCCATGATATTCCCTTTGCAGGTCATAGGGGCATAAAATGTACAAAGAGACGTATTATGCAAAACTTCTATTGGCCTGGAATTTCCAGAGATGTAACAGGGTACTGCAGGACCTGTGAGAAGTGCCAAAAGGTAGGCAAGGCAGGAGACGAGGTGAGACCTCCTTTGATGGCTTTGCCTGTGATTGAGGAACCATTTCAGAGGGTAGCTATGGATATTGTGGGTCCTCTGAGTACCCCAAGTTCCACAGGGAAAAAGTATATCCTAGTGGTATTGGATTATGCTACACAATACCCTGAGGCAGTGGCTTTGTCCTCCATTGAGGCAGAGAAGGTGGCAAATGCTTTGTTAGAGATTTTCAGCAGGGCAGGTTTCCCTAAAGAAATAGTGTCTGACAGAGGTGCCGATTTCACATCATACCTGCTGGCTTGCCTGTGGAAGTCCTGTGGGGTGAAGCAGATGAAGACCACCCCCTACCATCCCCAGACTAATGGCATTGTTGAGAGGTTAAACTCTAAAATCAAGTCCATGCTATGGGCATTTGCAGATCAGTTTAAGAGGGAGTGGGACAAATATTTGCCCCATCTGCTTTTTGCTTACAGAGAGGTTCCCCAGGAATCCACAGGTTTTTCACCCTTTGAGTTGCTGTATGGGCATAGGGTGAGGGGACCTCTAGATTTGATTTGAGATGAGTGGGAAGGTGAGTGTGAGTCTCACAAGGAGTCTGTTGTGGCCCTAAACCTCAGGACAAGGCTCAGGGAACTCGTGTAAGCTGTAGTGCAGCAGGTAATGGTTCTCATTCCTGTCAGACATGCAAGCTGCAAGCAGCTTGGGAGGGACCCTACAAGGTGGTAAGAAAGGTACGTGATGTTAACTACATGGCGGAACTGCTAGGCAGATGGGAAGGGCACAAACTGTACCGTGTTAACATGATGAAAACTTATCATGATAGGGAGGCCCTTGTGCTAAGCATTTCCAGTGGATTGCAGGAGGAGACTGAGGGAGATCCTATGACTGATTTCCTCAGTGAGGCTCTGGCTGACACCTCGGTGGAAGGGGTAGTAATATCCCAGCAGCTATCTCCTTCCCAGGTTCGAGAAATCTGAGCAGTGTTGCAGGAATTTGGGGACATGTTCACTGGGAAACCAGAGTGCACCCACGTTGCTCAGCACCAGGTGGATACAGGACCCCAAAGGCCTATTAGGAAGGCCCCTTATACGGTGCCTGAGACAGTCAGCCAGACTCTGAGGGAAGAGGTACAGGAGATGTTGGAACTAGGAGTGATTCAAGAGTCCAACAGTCCCTGGGCCTCCCCAGTGGTGCTGGTGCTAAAGAAGGATGGCAGCACCAGGTTCTGTATGGATTGCAGGAAATTAAATAGTCACACAGAGTTGGATGCTTACCCTATGCCTAGGACAGATGAGGCCCTAGAGTAGCTGGGTGGGGCTAAGTATCTTACATCCATTGATCTTACCATGGGATACTGGCAGGTGCCCTTGACTCCCAGTGCTAGAGAGAAGTCAGCCTTTGTGACTCCTTTTGGCTTGTACAAGTTCACAAAGATGCCCTTTGGGATGAAGAATACCCCAGCGACTTTCCAGACGATGGTAGATCATATCCTAGCATGAGCAGGAGGGTTTGCCCTTGCTTACCTAGATGATATAGCCATTTACAGCCATTCCTGGCCAGAGCAACTTCAGCATGTCAGGGAGGTGTTGGCCAGACTACAGACGGCACGGTTGACCATTAAGCCGAGCAGATTTCAGGTGGGTATGGCAGAGGTCTCCTACCTAGGACATAGAGTGGGGAGTGGTAAGATAAGGCCAGAACCTACCAAAGTGGAGTCCATTCAGACATGGCCTGCACCTGTTACTAAAACGCAGGTGAGGGCATTATTAGGGACAGCAGTGTACTACAGAAAGTTCATGTCCAGTTATAGTACCATAGCTGCTCCCCTCACAGACCTGACAAGGAAGAACAGGCCAGATAAGGTAGTGTGGACCCCAGCATGTGAGCAGGCATTCCAGAAGATTTGGGAGGACCCCCTGTGTTAGCTAGTCCAGATTACAGCAAAAAATTTGTTGTGCAGGTGGATGCTTCAAACCATGGGGTGGGGGCTGTACTTAGCCAGATTTATTCAGAGGGGGAAGAGCACCCAGTGGTTTATCTCAGTCATAGGCTCCAACCCAGGCAGGAATGCTTTGCAGCTGTAGAAAAGAAATGTCTAGCCATAGTGTGGGCATTGCAGAAACCTCAGCCTTATCTGTATGGAAGAAAAGTTACTGTAATGACAGATCACAACCCTCTAACATGGTTAAACAGAGCCAGTCAGCAAAATGCCAAGTTGCTAATATGGAGCCTGGGGTTGCAAGCATATGATATGTCAGTTCATCACCGCAGTGGGATTAGCAATGCCAATGCAGATGGACTCTCAAGACAGGGAATGGGGTAGGTATACTCAGACAGACCTAACCCTCTCAAGCGGCGTTTCTCAAGGGTCACTTGAAAAACTAGCTTGAGTTCTCCGGGGGGGGGAGATGTGAAGACTGGTAGAGATGGGTGAAGTCTGCCAGCTCAGCCAGATATAATTTGATACATAATTCTGGCATTTGTAAATATAAATGTAAAATACAGGCTTGTTTCTTAAATGAAAAAAAACACTGTAAAATGTGAACTTCAAGATTGTGGCAACATTGCCATCTGCTGTAAAGAAAACTAAGCCAAGCATTTCAAATGTTCTTTGAAATTAAAATTATGTTTTGTAGTCCTTTGAAGTTAGAATTTGGAGTCAATGAGTCTGGAGTAAGCATCCTGCCTATTGTTTTAAGGCTAAAGTTAACGACCAGAATTTACATGTGGAATGTCCTTTATTGCTCTAAGTGTAAAAGGATGTAAATGTAGTTTCTGTGGCCTGGGAACCAGGAAAGTGTAAACAAATGATGTAATGTTTCAGCAGAACTGCAGTTTCAATTTAAAAAGTGAGAACCAGAGATTATTAAGCATTTTGATCTGACTATTCAACTCAGCACTGCCTTGCTCTGTGTAAGTAAGTTATCTTAGAAGTATGTTTTCTTGTAGTAATAGCTAGGAAATAAGAAGAAAGTTAGACTAAGTGCTTTTCTGTTATGTCAGAACTGTACCACTGATTTATTTTAAGTTTCTGTGTGATCTCTGAACTCTTGAATAGCACTGTGGTGTAGTAGTATTGTCTTGTGTTTTTAGTATTTATTATTAAATATTTTAAAAACCTTTTACCTGTGGCTGGTTTGTGTAGTGATAAGTTAAGCTCTAGAGTACATGACATATTTATAGAGTTTATTGTACAAGGCCACTCTAATAAGCCTTATGACTGATTAGTCACACTTACCAAATGGATAATAATATTGCACAGTAATAATTGGACACCCTTTTAAGGGCCTTTGGGTAGCTGACAACTATTAGCTGGTGGTGGCAGTAATTACTACCGTATAGTCTGGGTAAAGGGGCACAGCTGGAAAATCTGTGTCAGCCTTTCCCAAGAGTGTCTGTGAATTTGTAGAAATACTTATCTCAAAGTGTGTGTGTGTGTGTGTGTGTCAGTCAGCTACTTGGGCAGGGGCACGAAGAACTGGTTGGACAGAGAGGGTACTGGAGGTTAGCTCACCGGCTAGGCTGATATCTGGACCCTATAGCTGTGCCAGTGGGGAGTCTTATTGGGGACCTGGAGAGCAAGGGAGCAACCAGCCCCAGACTGACTGTGATCTCTGTGTGCACTTAACGGAAATTGTACTTTACTGTGTGTATTTGTTATCCATTCCTCTTATATGAGACGCCTTCTCTGGTGTTAGTGGTGAGGATTGAGGCTCCTTGATTGCTGGGCCAGGGTGCGGGCGTCACATAAGGTATCAATAGAAGCAATGTTCTGAGCCTGATCTAATAATTTCAGTATAGAGCAAATGGTCTGGAATAGGGTATTTAAGAACTGGGAGCTACAAGACCAGTCATTGAAATTCTGTTATGGTATCCCATGGTCAAAGCATACAAGAAAGTCAATCTTATCATTCCTACTCTATTCTTTGGGGAAAAAAAACAGTTGCCATTGTAATTGTGGAATTACAGCATATACCAGCACATAATCCACTGAGGAAAAGGATCAAGGTCATAAAAGTCTATGACATATCACAACAATACTGTTCTACATGTTAGTGACAAGATAGGAACTTTAAGACCACAGTGCTTCTTTGAGGCACAGTGTAAGCACTGGGGGCATTGTAATGGATAGGGTGAGCATTAAATGGACAGCAGATGTCTACCTCTATCTTATGAAGAAATGTGTGGGAAAATTTTATAGGACATCCTTGCAGTAAGGTGCAGAACCATCTTTATTTAAAGTAACCATAACTCAAAGGAGAGATTCCATCCTAGTCAGTCTTGTACGCTACTTGTTATCATATGTTGCATAGTTTGATGGTTCAGATCTCTACACATGGGAAAGGTGGTGCCCAACTGGATACCCAAATATTTAATAAATGGGAGGTTAAATGTAAAACTACAGGTGTTATGAATAGCAGGAAAAACATGAAAATTACCTCAGATGAATACAGATGCAAGACAATTTACTTCATATCCGATCCACACTTGCCATTCCTGTAGGATCTCCCAGCAAACAAGGTCTTCTTTGGGTCTGTAAGAACAATCAGTAGGTCACCTGCAAAGACCACCAGACAACTCTGCAAAAGGTGATATGAATTTTTGCTTTTGGAACTCCCCAGTGCATTTCTGAGGGCCATTGTTAGGACTGAATTGCTAAGATGAAATGCAGGGGGTCAAGGGAAGATCCTGACCCGATTAGGGAAATAGTTGAATTCCGCAAGACATAACAACCCACTCGAAAACTGCAATTGTTGCATAACAGCCACTAAATGAGACTGGCAGTAAATGAGCTCCAGCACATGATTACATACTGTACGAGTTTTGTTTGATGAGCAGTAGTAATCCCTGTAGTCATAATCTTATCAGTTACCAATAGGACTTCTTTTACCAGATGTGGTTTTATGTGGTTATGTCACTTTACATGCATTTTCCAAAGAATCCAATTTCCTCACTCTACATTTACATCCTATCTGTACTTTATTCCATTTTTGATTTGAGCTTTTTTATTGGTTAATTTGTTTAAATCAGTTCACTCTCATTTGCTACAAAGTACTGCATTTGTGCTTGTTTGCGCATCTCGCACTGCCGCACATTGGCAGTTATAGATGCAAACACCTTTGCCTGCACATTTTCCCTTAGTACTCTGCTGGTTCTCTATCTGTGAGTTCCTGCAATTGTCTCTCACTGACAGGTGAAGCTTTTGAGGTACTAACACAAATCCTACCCACCAGCCCTTCATAATTTTTGTGCATTTCTCCTGTCCTCGCCCTGTTTTCTGACCACATCTACTTACTAGCATTATGGAGAGACAATTTCCCATAGTTTCTCTAGCCAGCCTGGTCAACATGGGTATCCTGTGGCAATGTAGCATTTGCCTCATGTACACTGACAACCCACTTCTTCTAGTCCACACAAATTCATTATGTGAGAGATGCATCTGTATCAAGAACCTGGAATCCAGGCTGTCTCACTCACCAGTCATTTCATCTGATACTAAGCAGGTTGTTAGCATGCACACCTTACCCCCTGCACCTAGAAAACCAACAACGCATAAACCTACATATGCAGAGGTCCTTACCAGAAGCTTATCTAAACATCAGAATCCTCACAAACACAAGCATGCTTCACATAATACATCCTCTGCAGAACATAGTACATACCAGTGTCTCACCAGTCAAGTCCCTAAGGCATAACACAAAAACAAACATCTTAGTCAAAGGCGACTCAGTTGTCAGACACAAAGGTGTTGCTCTCATGAGATCAGATAAGGAAAAGGCCACAGTCAGCTGTCTGTCAGGTGCTAGGATCTGCCACATCACTCAAGTCTCTCAAAACAGCCACTGTTATGACTCCATCATAGTCCATGTTGATATGAACGACTTGAGGTATACTTCACTGGACTATATGAAGAGAGACATGACTGAGCTCTCTAATTTTGTGTCGCAGGCAGGTATGTCCCTAGCCTTAAGCAGCAATTTATCTTTGCTACAATGATATCACAATACAAACAAAAAATTGTTAACTTTAACAATTGGCTTAGATTTTGGTGTCATTCAAAGGGGATCCAGTATCTGTCAGCCTGGGATGACATGGTCGACAGACCTTGATGCTTTGCCAGAGATGGTCTTCATCTGTTACTGCTGGGATTTCGGTTACTGGCTAAGGCTCTTGCCAACCCCATAGTTCCTATTTTATACAATGTCACAAGAACAAAATTCTCAATGTAAAAATACCCTCTAAAAACAACTTTAAAGTTATGCTGCTAAATGCTAGGAGTCTAAACCAGAAACTACACACACTGGAAGCAGTCCTCGCCTTGGAAGATGACATTTGTGCAGTCACTGAGATCTGAGAGAGCTGCATAGAGCATCTCAGCTATACCAGGTTACATTTACTTCTACACATTCAGACCACAAACTGCAGGTGTGAGAACTAAAGGAGGTGGTGTATAAATATTCATTAAAGATAAATACACCTCTAAATTGGTTAAATAGCACAATTCCCTTGAATTACATCAGGTGCAATTGACTTGTAGGTAAGACTCCTCTCCAGGTCATTGCCAGCTACAGGACCCCCTCCATGAATCAGGACATCCACTCAGCCTACTTGGATCTACTTGAGTCAATCAAGGTACAACCAAACACATTGGTTTTGGGTCCATTGGCTGGGTCAGTTATACATGTCCTAACTCATTTTCCCAAAGGTTCCTGGACTTCGTTAAATCCAGTGCCCTGGACTAACTGGTTGACACACCCATGTCACGAGGGGCTCAGACATCCTAGATCTGGTGCTCACTAACATGGGGGACCACTGCACCCAGTGTGAGATCATGCCCGTTAAACTTGGTGGACTTCTTCATGGCAGTCATCAAAGCCCTAGACAAGGGCACATCTGTGCATACGGCCTACCTAGACTAAGCCAAGGGCTTTGACACAATACCCCATTCAAGTATCACTGATAAACTCACCCAGCTAGCTATCAACCAATATACTGTCAGATGGGTTGCAAACTGGCTCACTGACAGAACTCATACAGTCAAAATAGGAGACTCCACCTCCTCCTGCATACCCATAACCAGTGGTGTCCTACAGGGATCGGTTCTAGGACTCCTACTCTTCGGAATGTATTAATCTGAAGTACAGGCTAAAACTAAAGGACTGTGGCTGACAAAGTTTGCTGATGACTGCAAACTGGGAGCAATAATTGAAACTCCTAGCAATGTCAACTTCTTGCAAGAAGGTCTTACGCAGACTAATGACTGGTGCTAAAGTCAGTGTCTTAAACTCAATGCAATAAAATGCATTATCATCCCCTTCGACAAGGGTGATGTTCCTGAAAACTACCACATGAATATCAATACCCTAAACACACAAGTCAGTGGTGAAAGATCTGGGCACACAAGTCTCCAGCAACCTTAACGTCGACCACCGTGTCTCCACAGTGGTAAGAAGGGCATTTTACATTGCTTACCTCATAAGTAAGGGCATTGTCTCCAGAAAAAAGAGGTTATAACCCCCTGTATGCTTCCCTCATCAGGTCAATAATAGAGTACAGCGCTTCCTTTGCTATGTTCCTTTCCAAACACCTGCAGCAACTGGAGAGAACACTTATGTTCCTTACAAAGAAAATTCAGGGTCTTCAAGAACTGCGGACAGACTGAAATCTTTGTCACTTTACTCTGTGTCATACAGACTCCTAAGAAGCGACCTGTGCCTTGTATATAGTGCAATCTCTGATCCAGCTTTAATGGAATTGCTGCACACTCACAAGTTAAATGGCACATGGGTCACATGCTCATAGGACCTTAACCTGGTATGTGACATCAACAGAACTTGCTGTAGAGACAGGTATGTCTCACAGAGGTTGCCCCACCTTTGGAACAAGCTTCCTATTCATGTTAAATGAACTCCCTCATTCACCCTGTTTAAGCGTAATTTGGATGGGTAACTGGAAATTCACCCTATGGGTGCCACCTGTCTCTCTCTTGTTCTGTGAAGATAGAAAAGTAATTGTCTATGAACATCAATTAATGTAGTGAATATTCACCTTTGTTGTAAAAGACTGGAAAGAAAAACGGTAAATTAATTGTTTGATTAACGTTAGACTCTGAGATTACCATGGGTAGAAAGGAAGGGTTTGTTCATAAAGAAACTCCATCCTTGTGAAAAATCAGGTTAGGAGGTTCAGACAAGAGGGCCTAGATCTCTGAAATCCTTCTGGCAGAGGTTATGGCTACCAAAACAGTGTCTTCCAAGATAAAATCTTCAGATCACATTCTGCAGATGGCTCAAAAGGAGAATATATTATGACCTGCAACACTAAGTTTAGATCTAAAGGAGGTGTTGGATCTTTGAAAGGGGGTTTCAACAAAAGCCTGCCTCTTAGAAATGATTTATAAAATCTATGAGAGGCTAAAGAATGTTCTTACAAATCATCGTGGAAATTAGAAATTGCAGCTAATTGTAATCTGATGGTAGAAGGGGAAGCTGCAGCATGGAAAAGAGAGGCTAAAAAGTCTAAAATCTAAAACATTTAAAATATATTCTGCAGAAGCAGAAAAGGGATTTATATGTTTTTCATTGGCCCAAATGGTAAATCTCTTCCAGTTGCTAGAATACAATTTACAAGTGGAAGGTTTATGAGCCAAAAAGAGGATGTGGTGTACTGGAGAGAAAATATTAGGATGCCTGGCAACTAATGGAATTGGAGGAACCATGCTGTCAGCTTGAGGTTCAAAATGTCTGGGTGAACAAGTCCATCTGGATGGTACAGAAGTTCTGGAACTGGGTCCAGAATCCAGGGTTGTCGAATCAGATAAGGCCAAAGGAAGGGGAACTAAATCTGTCAAGGCCAAAGGGTGCAATGTGGATTACTGTGCTTTTCAACCAGAGCACTTTCTGTAAGAATTTCAGAATTACAGGTATCAGGGAAAAGATATAGAGGAGACTGGGGGGGGGGGGCAATCGTGGAGGAGAGCATCGCTGGGTGACTTCCCCAGAGGGGGAATCAGAGTGAAGTAATTGCTGCACTTGTTGTTTAGAAGGGAGGAAAACAGATTTCAGCAAGGTCGACTCCATTGACAGAAGATCATTTTTGCCACTTCTGGATTGAGAGACCACTTGTGAGGCTGAAGAATACATCTGCTTAGCTTGTCTGCATTCACATTGGAACTCCATGGAATGAGGGTTGCTATCAGAAAGTGGTTGTAGGAGATCGCCCACTGCCACACACTGAGGGCTTCTCGACAAAGAGGGTAAAACTTGGTTCCTCCCTGTTTGTTGATATACCAAACTACTGACATATTGTCAGTTTGAATTGCAGTTGTCACCTGAGGAAGAGCCGTGTGAAGGCCCACAATACTAGAAGCAACGCTCTTAGCTCCAAGACATTGATGTGCAAGTCAGCTTCTAATGAGGAGCAAGTGCCTTGGAAAATCGTGCCCAGAAAATGACCCCACACCCCATCTGGGCGGCATCCCTGGTCACTCTGGCCAGGGGTTCTGGAATAACAAAGGGGTGACTGCGGAGAATTTATTCAGAATCCATCCACCAAAGAAGATCCGTCTTGCAATAATTGGAGATGAGAATTTGGTTTGACAAGGGCTGATGAAGGACAGACTACTGAGAAGCTAGCAGCCATTGCAGAATTCTCATATGAAACCTGGCTAGAAGTACTAGAGTTATTGAAGCTGCCATCGAACCAGGTTTGCAGAACTAGTGAAGCAGGTACTCTCTTTCTGCAGATTATCTTTTGAACTTGTACCATAATTCTTTGAAGCTTCTCTGGAGGAAGGGATACTATAATTGTCTCCATATTTAATACAGCCCCTATGAATTCTAAATTTCGCATTGGTGTCAAATGGGTTTTCTCAAGATTTACCGTAATCCCTAGATGGGCTCAGACATTGAGAGTGTAATCTCTTGCTACTATCAACTGATGCCTGGTCAAAGCAGTTATGAGCCAGTCATCCGAGTATGGAAACAATCAGAATCATTGCAGTCTCAAGAGAGCTGCTATTACTGACATGCATTTGTTGAACACCCTGGGGGCTGTGGTGAGACCAAAGGGCAGTACTCTGAAATGGTAATGACTGGCTCCCAGCCGGAAGCGGAAGAACTTCCTGGAATGTTTGTCCATTTTTATGTGGTAATATGCATCCTGAAGATCTATCGAGTACACCACATAATTCTTCAGAAAGGGAGGAACTGACTGTGATGTGACCATCTGGAACTTTGCTTGGTGAGCTGATTTGTTCAGCACACTGAGATCCAAAATCGGTCTCCAGTCCCCTGTCTTTTTTGGCACTATAAAGATTCTTCAGTAGGTTCCAGATCCTTTCTGTTTTGGCAGGACTTCTAGGATGACGCTTTTGTCCAGCAGTTTTATTAATTTCTTGTGCTGCTGAATCCCTCTGACTGGGTAGAACATCGGGGATTTTCTTGTGTACAGGGGAGGATGAGAAAAAAGGGAATGATATAGCCTATGGATATGATCAATTGACCCAGAAATCTGTTCTTATGTTTAGCCAGGCATTTAGGTGCAAGGAAAAGCTTCCTTGACTGCCACCAGAGAAAGACAATTGGGCCTCCCTTCAAGATAGTTGAAAGGGCTTCCCTGGAAAGGAATCCCTGAAGCCCTGGTTTTGCGGACCACCTCTGCCACAAGGGCAGCATCTTACTTTTTGTTTTCCCTCTCTGCCCCAGGGGGAAATCCTCCCTCCACTTGTGTCTTGGAAAGGCCCTTGGGATTTTTTTAAACCACATTTTCTACCAATCCTCTGGTTCCTAGAATAGGACCTTTGGGGGGGGGGGATGTACGCCCACAGCAGAAAGGGTCTTGCCATCCTTCTCACACCTGGACAAAGTCTCTTTTAGTTTTTGAGCCAAACAAGTATGTTCTGTCAAAGGGAGCACTGACGAAAGAAGACTTGAATGGCTCCACAAAGTCACATAGGTGCATCCAGGAATGTCTCCTTATGGCTAGGCCTGCACCCGCTGCTCTGGAATTCCATTCGGTTGTATGCGCAATTAGCCTCATGGATGAATAAGACACAGACTCCAGGCTGGCTAGCTGGGAAGCCACTTTCTCTTGGACTCCCTCAGCTACAGCTCCCACCAGGGTATCTGACAATTCTTAATCAGATCCCATTGAAGTCTTGTAAAGTGTGCCAAGAAGTTCAAAGACCTTATAGCAAAGGTCGATGAAGTTTAGACCCACTTCCAAAATCTGTCCATAGCCTGAGACTTCCTGTTGGGCGGATGGGACAGATAAACTCTCCTCACTGAGTTCCTTTTTTGTGGTGACCACTATGACCATGGCATTCATGGCTAACCTCTTGGCCCAGAACTGTTTATCTTCAGGGGCAGATAATATTTTGTCAGGTCTCTTGGGGATGAATTTGATGATGTACGGAGTCTCCCACATCCACTTTGAAATCAACTGAATGAGTTCATCAGTGGGTGGCACCACCCAAGAGCTACATGGACAGGTGCTGAAAGCCTGCAGGTAAACAGATTCCTCCAAGGAAGGGTTTTAGGACTTCCAGTCACCCCTTTGTTTTAAAATTTCTAGGATGACCGTCATCAAAATCTGTGTCCTTGGTGACTGATTCCTGGGGGGAATCTAAGTGCTTCCTCTTGCACTTCTTTTTCTGAGGGACCTCCTCAAGGGGATAATCTGGGGAGGTGTTGGAAGATGACAGAATCGTGTTAGAAGATAACAGAACCTGGGTCTGAGAAACCTAAGACTTCAGCACCCAATGTTCCAGTGGAGAGGCAGGTGGAATAACAGAGCCAAAGGGGGTACCTATACCAAGGGTGAAGGTGCCAACTGAGATGCCATAAGTAAGAGGGCCTTCTCCATTGACTCGATGCTGCCCCCCCAAAGAGGTAAGGGAGCCTGGAACTAAGATAGACTGCCTTGGTACTGGGGTAATTCCTTGCTCCGAAGAACCAACCCTTGAGACAGAAGCCAGAGCTGAGCTTATTCGAGCCAAAACCCCGAGGAGCAGGGATGGCTCTGAAAAACTGGAGTCAAGTCCTGCATCTCGGAACTGACAAGGTAGCTACAGCTCTGAGAGGTCTCAGGTTCCAAAGCCACCAAAGAGCTCAGGGGAATTACCACTTCAGAAGCTGTGAAAATCTCAGGAACTGGTATGGTCGGTGCCAAAAGATTCAGAACAGATGACTCTAAGACCTTGGAAGAGGTTACAGGAGAAGTGGTCAATGGAGTGAAAGAAGGCTCAGTTCCAAGACCCGAAGGGGTCAGAACCAAAAAAAGGGGGCCTGCAAGTCCTCTAGCCCACAAGATTTTATTCACCAGTCTCTCCATGTTGAGTTCAAAAAGACTTTTGGTGCAGCAGATAGATGACGACGTGCAAGAAAGTTTACCTACACCCACTGAAACTCGAGAGCAGTGGCAAAACACAACAATTTCAGAAAAGCGGCAAACAAGATCTAAGGTAATTGTGAGAGAGGGATTGTGGATAGAGGTGAAGCTCGAGAGTTTTTGACTGGTGCTGAACAGACACCCCCCCGGAACACAATCCTGTGTAATGCAGTCAAAAAGAGTTTTGTATGTTCTCTTTAAATCCCAACTTATGTAAGTCATCTTTCATCCAAGACACAGACTCCTGCCACTTTAAAAAATACCCCACAAAGAAAAGCAAGTCATCTAAATATAAAAAATGTGGATACTGTGTAGTCTGCAACCGGAGCTAGATACTTTGTGAATACTCTCAATGCAATGACTAATCTAAAGTGTAAGGCAGAGAACTGATAATGTGATCCAGACGCATAAAACCTTAAGAAACACCTGAAATCTGCATGAATAGGAATGTGATGACAAAAAAGAATTATGTACTTACCATAACTTGGAATCTGTGCTATCCAGTGTCATTGTTCATCACACATTGGTCTAGGACCTGACATACGATCTGAGCTGGTAACTAGGAAGACAGCTCCTGAGCTCAAGCACCTCCCCTTCCTAAGATCCCTTGCTACCCACAACCCTCAGATTGAGTTTGCTGGATAGTAAAAGGAGGCAGTGAATACTGCCTAAAAAGATAAAAGGATACTAAGGGATACATCCATCCCTAACTCCCCAGTCACCAGGAGGAGGGGGAATGGAAGGAGGGTGGGAACATGATGAATAATGACACTGGATAGCACAGATTCCCAGTTATAAGTACATAACTCTTTATCTGACAATATACATATCTTTATTGGATGAGTCAGAGTCCCCAGGTACTAATAACCATGGGAGGCCTCAAGGAAGGATATGCCAGAACACAGAAGAACCAAAGGAAGCCCTGCTCCTGGACACCAAACCTAACTTGTAATGAGCAACAAAAGTATGGAGGTTAGACCAAGTAGCAGCAGTGCAAATCTCATCTAAAGAAAGTTTAGCTAAGAAGGCAGAAGATGTGGTTACTGACCTAGAAGAGTGAGCTTTGAGTGGTCCTGTGAGCTAAGGGTGTCTGCTTTCGTAAATATAAGAAATACAGTTGGTGGTCTAATGAGAAATAGACACCTTGAAAACCACTTAACCTCTGCTGGCCTGAAAAAGGCAACAAAGAGCTGATCAGACTTTCTAAAATTTTCACTCCGCTTGAGGTAAAAACGTAACTGTCTATGAACATCCAAACAATGCAACTGATATTCTCCTTTATTGGAAAAATTTGGAAAGAACACAGGAAGTTGAGTCGACTGATTAAGATTTGCCTCCAAAGTTACCTTAGGGACAAAGGAAGAACTGGTCCTCAGAGACACCCTATCCTTATGGAATACCATGAAGAGAGGCTTTATGAACAGAGCCTGCAATTCGGAGACCCTCCTGGCTGAAGTAACCACCACCAAAAAGGCCATCTTCCAGGAGAGTCACAGGTCACCACAGGCTCAAAAGGTGTCCGTGTCAAAGACTGCAGCACCAGAGTTAGATCCTAAGGAGGGAGGGATCCTTTACAGGAGGTCTGAGTAGAAAGATCCCTTTAAGGATGGCCTTGCACAGCCTAAAAGAAAAGGTAGGACTTTCACTCAGTTGGAGTTTAATCATAGAGAGACTTGCCCCCCTGTTGAAAAAGAGAGGCCAAGAACAACAAGTTGTCATGGACAGAGGCAGAAAAGGGATCTAGATTGCATTGTTTTGCCCATATAGAGTATCTCCTCCATTTGTTGGAATATACCTTCATGGTAGCCAGCTTCTAAGAAGCCAAAATAATGGTTTTAACCAGTGAAGGAAGCCTGAACTGGGAAAGAATCATTGAAACTGGAGGTACTAAGCAGTCAGACGAGAATGAAGGTTGGGAAGAGGAAGCCCCCCAAGGATGGGAAATGAGATCCTGAATGGGATCTAATATCCAAGGCAGCTATTTCAGACCAAAGGAGGTAATTCCACACCTGATGAGGCCAGAAAGGGGTTATGAGTATGACAGTAGTCTTCAGGTGACGAGCTTTCTGTAAGACTTTGGGAATGAGGGGAGTTGGGGGATAGGCATACAGAAGTCCCAACTGCCAATTGTGAACTAAAGTGTCGCTGGGTGACTTCCCCCATTGGGGGCATCAGGGCAAAGTATTTCCTGCATTTGTAATTGACCAGAGAGGCAAAAAGATCGCAGCAAGGGATACCCCAGCGGTCGAATATCTGACGTGCTACTGACGGATTCAGGGACCACTTGTGAGGACTCCGGATAGTTCTGCTGAGTTTGTCAGCTAATACGTTGAAACTTCTGGGAATATGCATTGCAAGAAGAACGTGCATGGAAGACATCACCTATTCCCACACTCTCATGACCTCTCTGCACAGTGGATAAGATCATATTTCCCCTGCTTGTTGATGTACCACACCACCACCATGCTGTCTGACTGAACTGCAATGGTCCCGGCAGGGAGACAGTCTTGGAAGGCTTGCAACATTAGAAGGACTGCTCTCATCTCCAGGACAATGATGTGGAATTTTGTCTCTAAGGGGGACCACATGCCTTGAACAGTCCTTCCCCGATAATGCTCCCCACCCCAACAAGGAGGCATCCGTGGTCACCGTGGTTTGGTGTTGGGGAAAACAGAAGGGTCTGCCTAGAAGAAGGTCTTGGGCTTGGAGCCACCAAGTAAGGTGACTTCTGCAGACCTGAGAAATCCTGACGGTCATGGACATGGGATGAAGATGAGATGACCATTACACCGCTAGGGTCCACTGTAGAACTTGCATATGATATCTGGCAAGATCGACTAACTGAATCGCTGTCACCATTGAACCTAACACCTGCAAGATTAAATGGATTGCGGGATGTTCCAGATCCAGAAGAAGATGAACCTGTTCCCAAATCATCATGACTCTGCATGGGGAAAGTGCTGCAGTCTCTGACACCGTGTCCAGAAGGACCCCGATAAATTCCAGGCTGTGACATGAGGTAAGATGAGATTTGGGCAGGTTGACTGTGATGCCTAGGTCCTGAAAGAGGCTGAGTGTGTAATCTGTGGCCAGTGTGAGCTGATGTCTTGTGGGTGCTGTGTGGAGACAATCATCCAGGTACAGAAAGACTTGGAAACCTTGCAGCCAGAGATGGGCTGCTATCACTGCCATACATTTGGTAAACACCCACAGGGGTTGAGGTGAGTCCAAAGGGCATGGCTCTGAAATGATAGTGACGGGCACCCAGCCGGAAGTGCAGGTATCTCCTGGAGAATCTGTCTATTTTAATGTGATAGTATGCATCCTTGAGATCCACTGAACACATCCAATAGTCCTTGCACAGAAGAAGCAGAATGGACTGAATAGTGACTATCCAGAACTTTGACTTTTTGAGTGACAAATTTAAAATACGGAGGTCCAGAATGGGCCGCAGGTCCCAGTTGTTTTTTGGGCACCAAAAAGAAGCGATAGTATGTTCCGGACCCTCGTTATCCTTTTGGGACCTCCTGGATGGCTCATTTTTGAAGGAGGTATTGAACCTCTACAAGGGCCAGCTCCCTTTGGCAGGGTTTAATATCCACAGAGAGATTTTTGAGCTGGAGGGTGCTGAAAAAAGGGAGTGAGGTAACCCATGGACATGATGTTTAACACCCACTGATCTGAGGTAATACTTGTCCAGGCTAGTGGGTGGATGGAGAGATTACCCCGGACTGCATCCAGGGCAGAACAGCCAAACAGTGCTTCAGGAGCACTGAGGGAGCTTCTCTGAGAAGGGTTCCCAGGAGCCCTGGTTCTGTGGACCTCCACTGCCTCTGGGGTGGTGTCTGTTGACAAACCCCCTTCCCTGTGGAGCACCCTGGAAGAAAGACTGAGACCTGCTGAACCACAGTTTCTTACTACCCCTCTGATTTTTGAAAAAGGATCTTTAAGGAGTAGACAACTTGATCCTGACTACGGACAGAGTCTTTCCCTCCTGCTCGATTAAAGTTTCTTTGACAGAAGGGCCAAACAGAGTTGACCTGTCGAAAGGAGTGTTAGTGAATGACGCCTTGAAGGGTTCCGCAAACCTGCAAAGGTGAAGCCAGGCATGGTGTCTAATGGCAATGTCAGTGCCAGTCACTCGAGAGGTGGCCTCCACCACATTGGAGATCAACCTCATTGAGGCGTTAGCCAGGGAAGTCAGAGTAGACAGCTTCAGAGAGACCAATTTGAGACTCTCCAGAGGTAGCAATTCAGAAAGGGAAGTGAAGAGCTCTGATACCAAATCCCTTTGCAGCCTGGAAAAGTGTACCATGTAGTTGGTTGCTGTCAGTCCAAACATAGCTAAGGCAAACACGTGCTTCCCAAAATGGTCAATCGCCCAAGACTCCCTGTTTAGGGGATAGACAGTGGAGCTCTGTTCAGCGAGCTCCTTTTTGTAACTGCGCCCACAACAACAGCATCAACGGGAATGCCATTGCTCCAAGAAGCCTTGTCTTTGGGGCGACTTTAGAACTTATCAGCTTTCTTGGAAACTGGTTCTACTATGTCCAGCTCCTTCCATGCCCTGCTGGATATGAGCTGGATGAGCTCATCAGCAGGGGGAGACACCCACGTAGAAGATGGGCCCATCCCAAAGGCCTTCAGGAACACAGATTCCTCTAAAGATGGGGTGGGGGAACACCAACTGCCTCGGTGTTTAAGGATATTGAGGATGCCCCCAAAGGACACCTCCTCAGATGGAAGTCTGGGGGACCTGTCTCCCTCCTCAAAATCTATGTCTTCGGTGAGGGACTCTCAAGGGGAGTCCAAATGACTCCTCTTGCATGTCCTCTACTGAGGAGGCTCCTCCATAGTGGGCTCTGGGGAGGACTAGGAAGAGGGAGGGACCCCAATGGGGTAATGGCCATCTGAAGGTGCTTATGGAAGGACTGACCCTGGGAAGATGATGAGGCCTTGCCACCCAATGTCAAGCAAGGCTGTGGAGGATCCAGAGGTGAGGTAGAGGTAGAGGCAGCTACCCAGCCAGAGATGGTCCTCTCTATCACCCAGAAAGCTGACAGGCTGGATGAAGCCCCCCCCCTCCTCCCCACTGGCCGCAGCCAACCAGGATGGAGGGGGTGACCCCAACACAGCACTGATGTCCCCAGACAATATCGGCCTTGAGCTGTCCAAAGCATAGGGCCCCAGACAGAGGGAATGGTCCAAAAGCTCCGGTCCCAACCACACTCCTCGGTAACCCCCCACCGACCTTGCGGGACCGAGGCACCGCCACCTCCAAGGGCAACAGAGTTGAACCCACCAGGGACCAAGACAGTGTGGGGAGGGAAGCAATGCCTGACACCATTGGCCTCTGCCTAGGGATGCCCTGATCCTGGGGGACCGAACCCAGATGAGTCAGTCAAGGAGAGTGGAGTTCAGTGGATGGCAAAGATCCCCTGGCCAAGTCAGCAGGGGATGGCAACAAGTCCAACTTGATTTGGACCTTGAGAAAGCTCCTTATTATCCTATCTGTATCTGAGAGGAGCAGACTCCTGGTGGAATGGGAAGATAGTGAGGAATGGCCCGACCTAGTTGAGGGCCTGCAGTCTTCAGAAGGAGACCTGCTTAAATGCCCCGGATCCAATCTTCTGGGTCTAGAGGGGGAGCTTTCAATAACAATCAGATCCAACAGAACTGCTGGATCCCAGGGTCTGCTTGGATCCAAGGACATAGAAGGTATCATGGTCAGATCTGATAGATAGACCAGATCTGAGGGTGGTCTAGGTCAGCTCTGATCCGAGGACCTCCAAAGCTCTGAGGTTTCAGATTCAACAGAGGAAGCTGGGGCTTTGAAGCTAGGGAGGCTTGTCTCGGATCTGGGAGCAGTGATCCAAGAGCCTCAGCATTTTGGCAGGAGAATCCCTTGAGGACAAAGGTTTCCTCTTGGGATCCGAGGAAGATTTATAAAGGGAACCTGAAACCAAGGGACCCTTTTTGGCCAACCCTTTCAGCAGGAACTTATTCCTGCAGTCCAGGAGAGCCCTGTGGTTGAATCCAGCACAAATGTCACATTCAACCTCCAGATGTGGCTCTCCCAGACAGTAAACACACTCCTCGTGCAAGTCAGAATGCGGCATTTTCCAACCTCATGAGGAGCACCTTTTAAAACCAGTGAGCTTTTCAGACATCCCACCACTCTCTCACACAAACATGCACACACACCACCCGCACATTGCACAACAGTAAAAAGGAGGTGGGTGGAAAGAGTAGAAGAGGAAAGGAATAGAAAAAAAAAGGCTACCTGTGACCCAGGAAAAGCAAGAGCGGGAACCCAGGAAAGGGGGTTAAAAAGTACTTTAAAGATTACTGGGAGGGGGGGAACTACCCAGGGGAGATAGAAGGTAAGGTAAGAGACAAGAGACAGCAGAAAAACATAAAAGGAAAGGAAAAAGCTACGTATCTGAACCTATTTGCTTGAGCTGCAAGATGCATGTCTTGAAGGAAATTGCAGCAAATGAGATCTGAGGGTTGTAGGTAGCAAGGGATCTTGGGAAGGGGAGGGGCTAGAACTCTGGAGCTGTCTTCTTAGTTGCCGGCTCAGATCCAATGTCGGATCCTAGACCCATCCATGATCAATAATGACACAGATAGCATCAGATCCATCTTTTAAATCTAGGTTGCAAGAAACTTAAGTGAGGAAGAAGAGGAAAGTTGTGAAGTGACAGCATCTTGAACTTGGATACTATTACAAATTCGTTTATGAAGGAAAGATCCATAACTAGTTTCCAAGCATTTTCTTTCCTAGGCACCAAAAACATTGCTGAATAAAACCTTTCCAAAAATGAAAGTAAGGAATTGGCTCTATTACTCCCTTTGACAATATATGTTGAAGGACAGGAGGAAATAGAGGAGTCTTGTCTAGTGGATAAGGAATTGCTCACTGAAAGGGAGGAATATGTTTCAAATGGCATCTGTAACAGATAAAAGATTTTCAGAACCCATTTGCCTAAAATTGTTGTCAAAGAGAGAAATGGAGATTAAGACCTTCTGGAAGGAAAAGGGGACTGCCAGTGTGGGAGGAGAAGTATGTGATCCATTAAATACTCATTCTAAATAGATAGACTGTCCCATGTTTTTTTTTTTTGGGTGGGGTCCTGTCTTCTTTTTGGAAGCCATTGCTTCTTAAACATTTGTTCATCAGCATTTTGATGTGACTGTTTACTTTATTTCTTGCCAAAACTGGATTGGGGGTACAGACTCCCTTGGAAAATCTTGAAAAGAAGGGCTGAAAATCTGACACATTACCTGGATCATATTACCCCCCTCTCATCACATTTTTGATTACCTCTGCAGGAGAGGGTCCAAAAACAATATCTACCCACAGAAGAATTTAAAATCTTATTTTTTAACATATTCTGGGAGGTTCTGAGAACACAGACAGAGAAACCTCTTCAAAACAATACCAGTGGCCATAACCCTGGAAGAGGTATCAACAGAGTCAGATACACACTTTAAACAATCTGTTGTGACCTGTGAAATGGAAGAAACTACACCATTTAAAGCAGAAGAAGAAATTGCAGAGGGAACATTCCTCATACTTTCACAATTACTTAGAATAAATTTTAACATGAGCCCGACAATTCAAAATTATGAAAATCAAGGTTGCACAAGCATACACTTTTTTTCCATACATATTAAATATTTGACCATCCTTGATAGAAAGTGAAAGAGCGGAATTAACTAAAAGTTTAGTAGCAGTAGGATTAACTAAATCTACAGCTGTTACATCAGATTTGGCATGAGTATAAAAACACATAAAACCCTGAGGAACTTTACACACTTTATCTACCTTTTTAGTGCATTAAGCTGACTGTCAGGGAATTTGCAAGCAGTGACACATACATCCTCCAGTGCTGATAGTTCAGAAAGGATCATGGTATTTCTAAGGGACTGAGAAACCTCAGTGTTCTCTCACTGAAATCATGGCACATTCTGGAAATAGTCTCAGAGAAAGACACCATGCACTCTTCTGAATCGAAATCAGAAATCTGAGCAGAAGTCCTACATCTGACCTTTCATCTTCCTGTCCAGATTCAGAAACATGAATCTCTTCAGGAAAAAAGACATTCCCTTTTCTTTTGCCAGAAACCACCTTATAAAGAGAATCAATAGCCTGAACTAGACCCAGAGACAGACCTAATAAAACTACTCCTGTCAAAAACAATTTGAGCAGGAGATGGTACATGTTTAATTCTGTTTCTTTTTGACAGGAAACGTGAGGCCAACGAGTTGCTAATGGCAGCAGCAGCTTTCCCAGGGATGGGAACAACATTCTAACTAAACAAGGAAGGTTTTGCTGCTCCCTCTCCCAGTACCAACAACAGTGGCTCTCTCTTGCCCACTATGTTCATCCCAAAAGAAGATGTAGCTAACCCCAGTCCATAGTGGCTGTAGGGCTAACACCAGAGGAATATGGGGTAAAAGATGAGTGGTCTGAGGAACCAGCTTTGGCCACAGCAGAGTCACCCGCCTGCGACTCAGACAAATTGCTAGCCTGTTGTGGTGGGAAAGGCTGTTTGCTTAACTTTTTTCTTTTTATTACTAGAAGAAGGAATGACCATGGGACCAGTAGTTTGTTCCATGGTCAAGCTGAAATTGGTGCCTGTTTCCCAGGGAAAACAAGAAATGCAAGCCGTTAAAAATGTAAGGTTCAAAAATGTCACATTTTCCAAATATAAATATTGTAAAAAGCACTTTAATACACTTTATCAGCCCGAAAAAACAAAATAAGCACAATATTCCCACAGAAAAAAAAAATAGTTTTAAACTGCTTTTAACAACATTTAAGCTGACAGGAAAATGTGCACTCCTGTTTAAAAGTACAGTTAACTCTCATGACAGTCCATTAAAACACAAACTCTTAGAAGAAAAATACGTTTATTAACCAGGAATCTACATTTAAACAAAACATTTTTAAAAGTGGAAGTTTTTCCCCCAAAGGGAGCTTATCTGTTCAGAAATAGAACAGCACAAGCTAACCACTGATCCTCAAAAGCCCACACAGGAGCATTCTCTTCAGTATCAGGAAAGCTGTAAATGGCTTGGCTCTCAAACCTGTCTTTTTGGGCAGCTCCAACAGCTTGAGTGCATAGAATGTGCCCTGAAACTTTGTAAGCTTCCAAGGTATTATATCTTTGGCAGGATATAACCTATTTAGCTGAAACTACTGCAGCAGTGATCAATATGATGAACACCCAATGGAACAGATAAAGAGTACAATGCTGGGAATCAGCTATGGTGGTCCTTCTCGTATCAACACATCGATGATGAGAGCAGCCTCAAAAGAACATCTTTATCTAGCTTATAGTATCTCAGGAAGGTGTTCAGAGAATACATATTAACTGCAGCACAGATATTTAATGTGGCATTATGGAAGAAGGCTATGGTAGTAGTCACTGTTCTAGCATAGTGAGCTTTCAGTAAGACATGTACAGCTCTATCAAGCTTATGACAAAAGGAAAAGCAACTGGGCAACCACCATGAAAGGGTGAGCATAGTAACCTTCTTGCTAAATAAGTAGCTCACAGGTGGCTCCTAGGCAGTTGGTCTAAGACCCATTTTAAGCTTCAGCCAAGCTTATGCCAGAGTTACATTAAACATTCACAGGCTGCCCTAGTAGTTAGGGACAGAAGTGCAAAACCAGGGCTAAATTTACATCTCCCATCCATTTGTCCAACTTACATATGAATATAGTTAAGGATGACCTTTGCTTCACATGGATAGGAAACCTGTTGCAGAGAAGGGATAATCATTGACACGCATACCTGTTCCTCCAACATGTCCTGTTTATGTCGCAGATGAGGTTTAAGTCCTTAGAATGGGTATTTCTGATGCTATTTGTTTTTCAGATATATTACAACTCCATCAAATTGGAATCAGAGAATGCTTTGTAGGTCAGGCATTCATCACTACATAGCAGTCTGTAGGAGACCGAGTATACAGACAGACTGTCCACATAGGACTTGTTATTTACTCCCTGTGTTCTCTTTGTGAGGAACCTCTGCAGTTTTTCAAGCTGTTTCAAGTGCTTGGTCAGGTATATGCTGAAGGCTATGCTGCACTCAGTGACTGGTCTGATAAGAGCTGAATACAGTGGAACAATCACCTCCTTGGACCTGTATGCCATTTTTTTACTTGTAAGTTGTGCAATGTGGTAATATTTTCTTACCACGGTAGACATGTGGTGGTCAAAGATCGGGTTGCTGTCACTATGTGTTCCCAGATCCCACGCCACTGGATCTACTTTTATAGCTGTATTATCAATATGGTAATTTCCAGGAATGGCTATCTTTCCAAAGGGTACATCTGCAGGACTTCTTAAAGGGTATCTGTGTCTTTAAGAGATTCAATGACCACACCTTGTCTGTAGTCATGTGTAAACATGGTCAGTCAAAAGCCCTTGATATTTGCCTTGACTTCAGAGAAGTAAATGGCAAAAAGGAAAGGCCCCAGAACCAATGATTCCGGAACTCTGCTAGTGAATGCCCTCTTAGTGGGGGTAGATTTCCCTATCCTAAATTCTTGGGTCCTGTTAGTCAGCCAGCTGACTATCCACTGGGTGACATGTGTATATGCCTAATTTTGTAAGTTTATGTATGATGCCCGAATGATGTATTTTTCGAATGCCTTGGCCAGATAGAGGCCAAGTTTGATCGTTCTAGCCATATAACCTTCTTGCCAAATGATTAGTTCTAGCCATACAAAGTTAAATCTGTTGGCGGACAATATGACAATGGAGGAGATAGTCATTATGATTAGGACATTCTGGGAAAAAGACAAAAAGAACTAAAGAGAAAGTACAGTGTGTAAAATCATACCATAATGGTAGATGTCCTTCTCTTCACTGTTGCAGTATTCATTACACTGGGGATCCCCTGCCAAGGTTGGCCCAATGTACGTCCGGTATACCAAAGCCTTTAGGTTGCTTTAAGGTACGCATATGTCACACATATGCTCCTTGCATAGTATAGAGAATAAAGGTGACATCCAGACGAATCATCCTCGGAACCATAAGCTCCAGTAGGAACACCAGTCCAAGGAAAAGAAAAGGTAATCAGTACATCCAGAAGAGAAATGGACCGGGGGAGAGTGAATACTGCAAAAGTGAAGAGAAGGACATCTACTGTTATGGTAAGACTTTTACATAACTGTACTATGTCCTTCCATTTCACTGTTGCAGTATTCATTACATTAGGGAGAGTGTCAAAGCTCAGGAAGAAACTTGGGAGGAGAAAGGACCATCAGAGCCTTCTAGAAAGCCATGAAGGATGGCCCTAGCAAAACTATCACTATCTCTGGAGATTCCATCCAACTTGTAGTGCTTGGTAAATGCATAAATGCATGCAGAGAAGTTCAGGTAGCTGCCTCAAGAATACAGTTGGTATCCAAACCCTTAAAAAAGCAGCAGAAGAAGCCATAGCCCTAGTAAAATGAGCCTTAACAGAATAAGGAAGGCTCCTAACATGAAAGGAATAACAAAAATAAATAGCTTTTGAGATCCAAGAAGAAATAGCTTGCTTGGATACAGCTGATCCAAAGACCTAGGATGAAAGAAAACAAAGAGCTGCTTAGATTTCCTAATAGTCATAGTCTTATCCAAATAAAATCTGAATTGCCTATGCAAATCCAATGTGTGCAGCACCTTCTCACTGGCATATTGTGGAGAATGGAAAAAAGTGGTCAAATGAATAGACTGATTAAAAGACAACTCTTTCACCACCTGGGGCATAAAAGAAAGATTAAAATGCAATGCCACCCTGTCCTTATGAAACACCAAAAAAGGAGGACAAGCATAAGAGCTTGAAGCTCAGACATGCATCTGGCAAAAGTAAGGGCTAACAAAAGTATAGTTTTCCAAAACAAATCAAGATCCCAGGGAGGAGGAATAGGCTTCCTGGGAGGCCTAATATGCAGTACACCTTTTAGGAATTGTTTTGCCTCAAATCTGTTAGCTAAAGGAGGAGATAAAAGCAGACAAGCAGAGATAGCTGACAAATGGGCCTAAACAGATGAATAAGCCAGTCTAGCACTGAGTAATTCAAACAAATAAAAGAGAACCAAAGGAACATCCACATAAAGCTGATCCAGGTTATGAGAAAGGCACCAAACAGAAAACTTCTTCCATTTGCATAAATAGGATTTTCTAGTACTGGATTTCCTGGTCTCCTGCAGGACCCTAAGAACGTCCTCAGTAAAAAGGTGTCTATGGGGAATCAAAATCCTCCTATCAACCGCAGTGAAGGCTGAAGAATAAAACAGCAGCGATGGTTGAGAGATCCCTTGCCCTGTGTGAGCAGGACGACCCTGCAAGGTAACTTCTGATGATTGCCCTTGGCTAAATGCAGAAGAAGAGGGAACCAGTGTTGTCTCAGTCAAAAGGGAGTCACCAACAAGATTTTGGGAGCATCCTGATGAATTTTGAACAGGACTTTTGGAATTAGGGGAAGGGGAGGGAAAACAAATGGAAACACCCCCTTCCAAGAAAACGATAGGGCATCCACCTTCCAAACCAGAGGACCTGGGAATCTAGCAGAAAATAGAGGAAGTTGTCTGTTCAGAGGGGAGGCCAAGAGATCTAGTTGAGGAATACCCCACTAGTGGATAGTGTCCAGAAACCCATCCCTGTGAAGCATTCATTTATAGGATTGAGTTAAGGATCTGCTCAGAGGGTCTGCCACAATATTTTGGCTTGAGAGAATGTAAACTGCCTGAAGAGTCACTTGATACTGGACAGCAAGATCTCACACCAGGGGTGCCAACTGACAAAGAATACAAGATCTTGTTCCCCTGTTTGTTTACATACCACATCACCGTGGTATTGTCTGTAAATACATTGAGAGATCCTTGGGAGAAAAGAGGATGAAAAGCCCAAAGCACCAGCAGAAGAGCTCTCATCTCTTTGACACTGATGTGCTCTTTCTGTTGAAGAGATGACCACATCCCCTGCACCTTAAGGAAGCCGAAAGCTGCTCCCCATCCCACGTCTATAGTGTCTGTGAACAGCTCCTGAGAGGAAAGAGGTATATGAAAGGGAGCCCTGGATTTAGATACAACTGCTGGATCCACAAGTGAAGTTTCTTCTTGAGACAAGGCAGAAGAGGAACAACAAATTCTAAGGGATGCACACATTGAAGCTAAACTGACTTCAGAAACCACTGAAACTTTCTTAAGTGGAGTTTAGCCAGAGAAACAATATGTGGTGGATGCCATGAATCCCAGAGCTCTCAGAAACTCCTTGGCTGTAACAGAAGCCACAGGAAGAAGGAAATGAGTGTCAAGACCTTGGGAGGAGGAAGGGATGCCAGAATATGCACCATCTGAATCCTGCACCCCTGAAAGACATTGTCCTGAGAAGGAGTCAGAAAACACTTTTGAAGTTTATTGTGTGCCCCAGGTTTTGCAGAAGGGAAATGGTAAAATGAAGATTTTGCAACAGGAACTCTGGAGAGCATGCCTGAAAAGGTGGTCATCCCAAGTAAGATTCCCCTGAATCCTGGAAAAAGCAATCACAGGAGCAAAGCATTTGGTGAATACCCTTGGGGCAGTAGAAAGACCTAAGGGCAAAGCATAGAACTGAAAATGCCAGGAAGCAACAGAGAAACCTAAGAAAAATTTCCTGAAAAGGGGATCGGAATATAGAGATAAGTGTCCTTGAGATACAGAGACACCATATAAGTCTGAGGAAGCAAAAATGGGAACTAGTTCTGAAGGGACAATATCTGAAAGGAAGGGCACCTTCAGAAAAGTGTTTAGATGAGATGGGTCTTGAATTGCTCTCCAAGTACCCTCTTTTCTGGGTACTAGAAACATCCTGGAGTAATACCCCCTCCCCCTTTGTAACACAGGCACCTCTTGGATAGTTCCCTGAGTCAAAAGTCCTGAA
This sequence comes from Protopterus annectens, assembly GCF_019279795.1. Classification (NCBI taxonomy): domain Eukaryota; kingdom Metazoa; phylum Chordata; order Ceratodontiformes; family Protopteridae; genus Protopterus; species Protopterus annectens. The sequence goes on from NC_056729.1 coordinate 1,063,993,303, forward strand.
GCACCTCTGGAAAAAAGGAGAGTTATTCCTGAGGGGGGAAGAGGAATACCCATAAAAGGGGTAAGGGATTTCCAAACCATGAAATACCCCTGGCGATTAATGGGCAGGACCCAGAAAACCTCAGTAATCTACAGCCAAACAGGGAGAGAGGAAGAGGTGAAGAGAAAGAGGAAAGTGGCTGGGAAGAACAGGATAGTCAGACAGCACTTGGTTTATCTGGAAAAGAAGACTTCTGAGGCACTGAAGTCTGAGTAGCTTTACCTGGAGGAGCCTGTTTGCCACCCTTTTTGCCCTTAAGAGGAGGGAAAGACTGCTTGCGAACAAACGCTGGCTTATTGGGGTAGTTTCTCGAAAATTTAGGCACAGGAGAAACAAACACATGTTTAAGTTCCTGTAAAGCCTTGCCCTTATCCTGAAGTGATGTAAACATATCAGCAACAGCTTCACCAAACAAGTGTTTATTATCAAGAGGGGCATCTATCAACTTAGCCTTAATATCACAGGCAAAGGCTGAAGCCAAAGCCAAAAATACCTCTTCATCACTGACCCAAAGCAGCAGCCCTAGAGGAAGCATTTGCTGCATAACTACACTTGATGGAATGATGAGTCACCTGGGAGGAAGTCCCTAACCGGGAAAGATCAGAAGTTTTACCGTCAGAGTGTGGAAGATCAGAAATAACCTGAAAATCCTAGGACAGAAGAGCCAACAAGTACCTGGACATATGGGTCTGATAATTAACAGCCCTAAAAGCCAAGGTAGCAGAGGTGTAAACCTTCTTGCCTAGCCTTTCCATGGTCCTGCTATCTTTATCAGAGGGTGGTAATTTGGGAGAAGGAAGCAACTGAGAGGGCTTGTCAGAGGTTACAGACACTACCAAGGGGTCAACAGAAGGACACTTATACAAAAATCTGCAGTCCTCAGGCACCTTATAGAATCTATCAGGTTTCTTAGGAGTAAGGGGCTGAGAGTCTGGAGCCTTAGAAGCAGTGGAAAATACATCCAGCATGGCAACCAAAGCTGGAGGAACAGTAGAAGGTTTAGGAGAGTCCATCTGCAGCAACTCTTTCTTTTATGCACCTCAGAGACCTGAGCACAATGCCATTTGAAGAACTCCATCATCCTAGAGATTGTGCCCCCAAAAGAAATATCTTCAAAGGGCGTATAAGGACTGGCAGATTCCTCTTCCTCTGATCCAAAGTCCAAAGGAGAAGGAATCTGAGAAGAGTACGTACGAGATTCCTCATCTGAATCCAGCTCCTCCTCAGTGGAATACTGTTCCCTGGGTGTTTTTAAGGGAGTAGAGGACCAGGGGGGCTGGAACAGAAGCACCCTTAGGAGGTTTCAATGCCATCAAAGTACTAAACAATCCCTGAGTGAAGGTCTGCCATTCACTCTGTGGATCCTTAGGAGCAGAAGAAATATGTTTAGTCTTTTGCTTTTTCTTCAATGGGACGTCCACCTTACAAAATTTGGAAGAGTGACCCAGGACAGCATTCAGCGATGGTAGTAGGCACTTTATTCTCTGACTAATATCTGAGGAAAACCCCTAGGCCCCTCAGAAATAATCAGTTGTGGTTCCTCCTGAGCATCCAAAATGGATGTCTGTAAAGCCTCCTTGGACGTGCTTAAAGTCAGATCCCCTCCAGCCTCCAATCTGGTCATGGCAGAGGAATCCAACTACAAAGCCAGGCAAACCTCCGGGCATTCACTTTTCTGGGGAGAGACGTCTGGCAGAGGCTGAACAGCAGAAGATTCCAGTCTAGGCTTCTTGGCTATCTTCTTCACTGATGGCTGTCCTTCAGAGCAGGAAGTATTCCATCGTGTCTTTCGCAAGAAGTTTAAAACACTGACTTTCAAGATAAAGCGCCAAAGAAGATAGTCTAATATGAAGGGTTTTAGGTACAACAGCCTGAAAAATGCAACAGGATGTATGGTTATGAGAGGCACCTACGCAAAAAAGACACTGGTTGTGGCAGTCTTTTTGGGGAATCTGTCTCCCACGCTGGCATTTACCTTTCTTGGATGGCATGCAACCCCACAAACAACAATAAAAAGGAAAAGAAAAAAGAACCCCAACAGGGCACTTACCTGTAACGGCTTGGTGAACCAGCAATGGAACAGGCATTCACACCAATGATCAAGCAATGGCATTCAGATTGGCAGCAAAGATGTTCTGAGGATGGTATGTCCAGACATCACCTTTATGCTCTATGCTATGCAAGGAGCATATGTATAACATACAGCATACCTTAAAGCAACCTAAAGGCTGTGGTATACTGGCCGGACGTTGGGCCACCCTTGGCAAAGGATCCTTAATGTAATGAATACTGCAGCAGTGAAATGGAAGGACATCCAGGTAGACCACTGTGGGTTCTGGAAGGTTGACAGTGAAACACAAAAATTTTTAGTTACAATAAAGTGTTGAACTAATTCGGAAGAACTCAGTAATTTGGATTCACTGGGGACTACGCAAGACACAGGCCTGTAAAGATACAATAGTCTGCATTTATCAGACAAGAAGGAATCACAGGTTCATAGTTAAGTACTAGGCTAGCTGCCCTTGCGGGCCATTTTAAGCCTAGCAAATTTCACTTTGTGTGCTCAAAATAACCAATTCCATTTGGTTATAAATTGGCCTTACCCATCCCATGGTCTACAATTACATACTACCCTTAAGGAGAATAACTGAGATCAAACCATAGATAATTTGAGGGACCCATGCATGAGATAAAGCATTCGGGAGCTGGCTCTGTCCATCAGTAATACAAGGGGCAGTCCTGGGGTAAATTTTCTGTTTCCCATCCACAGATATAAGTTGCGTTTGAATATGGACAGGGATGAACTTTGTTTAGCTGGATGGCAAGTCTGTTCCACAACAGAACATGGTGATATGAAAAAGGTTTAGTTGCTTCAATAGTCAGTACTAAAACTAATTATAGTGAGGCACAGTTAGATAGCCAGGAAATCCTCACATACCCTCAAAATGCCAGTAGTGTGCAAAAGCACAATATTGATAAAGCAAAAACAGTCATGGCAACAAAATATGAACAAAGTACTAACACATACAGTTTGAGTAAAAAATGAATACTACCTGTAGTTTGAGTTAAAAAAAATAGTCAACGACTGGAATTTGTGGCTGAACAATAAATATACTAAGTCAATAACAGAAACAGTTTGGTATCTACTTCTCAGATGTCCAGGCCAACATGAAGAGACTCTGGTTGACAAATTTCTCAGACGATTGCAAGTTGGCAGCTATTATTAACACCCCAAGTGATATTGACATCCTACAGAAAGGCCTCATTGAGACCAACGACTGGTGTCAGAACCATGGGCTCAATGCCAAAAAATGTGTCGTCATCCCCTTTGGGAAAAACCCGGTTCCCATGAATTACCACATCGATGGTAGCCCACTGAACACAGAAGGCGTTATAAGAGATCTGGGAACACAGGTTGACAGCAACCTCCCTTTTGACCACCACATTGCCACTGTGGTCAGAAAGTCCTTCTGTGTGGCACATCTCATTACTAAGGGTTTTGCATCCAGGAAGAAAGAGGTCATTGTCTCCCTCTACTCTTCCTTCATTAGGCCAATCATCGAGTACAATGCCCCATTTGGGATGTACCTCACTAGACACCTGCAACAACTGGAGAGGCTGCAAAAGTACCTAACAAAGAGGATCATAGGCCTTACACACTTGCTCTATATAGACAGACTCAAAAAACCCAACTATTCTCTGTCTCATATCGCCTACTTAGAGGTGATCTCTGCTTGACTTACAAAGCCATGTCTGACCCAGCTCTGTTAGAAATGCTACATCTAAAGAAATCCCAATCCCTCCGCACCACAGCCTCCAGTGACCTCAACTTCATTACCACAATCAACAGAACGTGCTGGAGGGACTGGTTCATAACTCAGAGACTGCCCATAGTATGGAACAGACTTCCCATACATGTCAAACAGAGCACCTCACTGGCCCTCTTCAAGAGACATCTTAAAGAGTGGATGGGAAATAGAAAATTCACCCCGGGGATCACTCCAGTGGCTCTACTCGACAGAGGCACTGGGAACTAAGGTCGGGTGGCACAATGCCAGGGTAATCCTATGGGCTAGGTTTGTAAAGGCTCCAGGGCCATTAGCCTGGTACACACCTATGAACCTATGAGGGGCATGGTAGATAAAACAAAGTTCTTTAAATAAAGGTACCAAGGCAGATGAACATACAAACAGAACACAGAGGAAAAAAGGTACAGATGAGGCACAGTGGAAATGAAAATGTCAGAACGATGTATACAGGTGCACAGAGAAACCCTTTTCATGGGGGGGGTGGGGGTGGGGCACAAGACTGTATTTTTAGAATAGCAGATAAAAAGTAGGTGCTAATTGATGGCTTTCATGCACTCACTGTAAACTGGTAAACTGCAGCACACCTAACATCAGAACTATTTAATAGTAATTCACACCATAACAGAGTCTTGGTTTGTGTATTTAATTTTGCCAGCTGAAGCACTGTGAGGGATACTTGTTGCATTTGGAGCAGCAAGGACATTCTAACTGGTCAGTTCAATTTTTCATATACAATGCAGAATCCTTTTAAGGCCTGTACTTATGGTCATTTAAGTTTAACAGTGTTCAATCTTATACTCGTACTCTAGATACCACTGGTGTCAAATAAGGCTTATCAGTCAAGAAAGCAACCTCCAGATGCAGTGCTAACTAGTGCCAGGGCCTCATTTTTTTTTTCTGGACTGGTCATGTACAATGATGATTTCTCAATAGTGCCTGCTCTTTTTGTCCTTTGTGTATTCCTGTTCTAACACTTAATTTCTTCTAAAGTGGCATGCTATGGCAAGGTTGCATGAGATACGTGTTTGTAGTGTAGCAGAGTATTTAAAATGCATAGAGAATCTACTGTTCCCTGTTCAAACATTCACTGTACGTTCTCACTGAGTTTGTTTGTTTGTTTGTGTCTTAACTCCGGTCCGCTAATGATTGGTAGTGGGTTTTTACGTGCGGGTTACCAGCCCTGACGCACAACCTTCAAAGGCACGCCATGCCTCCACACAGAAGACGCTCTAGCTGAGAATCGAACGGGACAACGTCTTGCTATGAGGCGACAACGCTACTGCAGCACTACTGTACTTTCTCACTGAGTAGAAGTCAAAAACAAAGATAACTTAGAGATAACTAGAACTGGTACAGTGCACGGGCTGTATAAAAACAAATTATAGTGGCACCTTTTTGAAACACAGGAGCTGCCCTGTTCGTATGAAACTTTCTGGACTGAGTAAGGAGAGAACTTATCACACTGAACAGCTGGCCAAAATTCTGGGGATTGTCTCTTTTAGGCCATTACCAAAAAATATACCACCACTACCTCTGTGGGAGCTACAGAACAGAAATATGACTACTAAAGTGCCCAACATATACATCAACTTACTGTATCACTTTTGTAACCTCCCATCTCTTGAAAATTACCTAATGGTACAAGTGGTTTGCCAGAAATAACAGAAGCAGCAGTCGATATGTTGGGTTAGACTTCAAAGTGAAGTATATCTGAGCATTATCCTTCTCAAATCTATAGAAGAAATAAGTTGATCTTTTTTTTAGGCAGCCAAGTGTCAGGATGAAGAAATACCTGTTTCCACAAGACTATTTCATGGAATAGAGGGAATATCCATAGAGAGTCCAGAACTTTTAACATGTTAAAATACATTATTCTGGAATAGGAAATATTTGAAACTGGCAAGCTATAATTCTCTCCTTTGTTATTGTTTTATTAAATAGCCAGTGAGGGGGTGAGAAAGGGCTGGGAAGAAGTCTCCTCAGTGTGGATTGCAGATAACACTCTAATGTGCACCTTGGAGAAGATGATAGGAGACAACAGAGAAGGAGGAGGAGAAGACCAAAAAGCCCTTTCTCATCTGAGTTTTTACTGATTCAATAAACTACAAGGACTTCATCAGCTTTCTAGGACTGGATCCACAGTGCAGCAGCCTTTAGTGAGAGTACAGGATTTCATGTGACAACTACTTTGTTTGGGATCCTCTGAGGAACTGCAGTGCCTGTTTTTCACTGGCTGGCTTCTGTGGGGGATAGGCTGGAATGTAATTGGATGGCTTCTCCTGAACTCTTAAAGAATTTAAATCACCGGAGGTTTAATCAGTTTACTCACTGCTGTTCTTGTGTAAATCTTATTGGGCATGCAACCCAAGAGCTTAATCTACAACAGGTATGGCAACCTCTGCATCCTAGCTGTAGAGAAGATAAATGCCTTATGTCTCCATTTAGCTGCAGTGTTGTGATTGTTTTTTTATTTTTAAGCTTATATAAAGCAGAGATACTTATTGAGTTCAGCAGTCCAAACAGATTTGTGTACTTGTTTGTTGCTTTATTAACTGAACCCCGATTGTAGTGCCATACTTATTTAGCAAAATTAAGCATGCTGGCAATCTGTACTTTGAGGAAACCTGTTGCCTACTAAACTTTACTTTGCTAACTGCACTCAGGCTTGCATCAGAGATAGTATATCATAATTTGTTTGAACAACAAACCTCCAGTACTCAACAGCTATCAAACAGATACAAAAATAATGAAATTAAGTCCAGAAATATCAAGGCAGCACCAGCAGAAATCCCAACTTGGATATTTTTAAAGTATTCTCCAACACAATTTCTTCAGCCAAGGGCGTAGTTTATTGTTCTTCTCTTTCGGCTGTTCTCATTAGGGGCGGCCACAGCGGATCATCTGTTTCCATTCCTTCCTGTCCTCAGCATATTGCTCTGTCACACCAACCACCTGCATGTCCTCTCTCACCATATCCATAAACCTTATCTTAGGCCTTCCTCTTTTCCTGTTACCTGGCAGCTCCATCCTTAGCATCCTTTTCCCAATATACCCAGCATCCATCCTCAGCACATGTCCAAACCAATGCAATCTCACCTCTCTGACTTTGTCTTCAAACCGTCCAAGCTGAGCTGACCCTCTAATATACTGATTCCTAATCCTGTCCATCCTTGTCAAACCCAGTGCAAATCTTAACATCTTTAACTCTGCCACTTCCAGCTCTGACTCCAGCCTTTTTGTCAATGCCACCATCTCCAACCCATACAACACAGCTGGTATCACTACCCTCTTGTAGACCTTCCTATTCACTCTTACTGGTACCCGTCTGTCACAAATCACTCCTGACACTCTTCTTCATCCATTACACCCTGCCTGTACTCTCTTCTTCGCCTCTCTTCCACACTCACCATTACTCTGAACTATTGATCCCAAGTACTTAAACTCATCCAAATTCGCCAGCTCTACTCCCTGCATCCTCACCATTCCTCTATCCTCCCTCTCATTCACACACACACATATTCTGTCTTAGTCCTCTTGACCTTCATTCCTCTCCTCTGTAGAGCATATTTCCACCTCTCCTGGGTCTCCTCAACCTGGTCCCTACTCTCACTACAGATCACAATGTCATCTGCAAACATCATAGTCCATGCGGCTTCCTGTCTGATTTTGTCTGTCAACCTGTCCATCACCATTGCAAATAAGAAAGGGCTCAGAGCTGATCCTTGATGTAATCCCACCTCCACCTTAAACAAATCTGTCACTCCCACTGCAGACTTCACCACTGTCACATTACCCTCATACATATCCTGTACCACTCTTACACAGTTTTCTGCCACTCCTGACTTCCTCATACAATACCACAACTCCTCTCTAGGCACCCTATCATATGCTTTCTCCATGTCCACAAAGACACAATGCAACTCCTTCTGACCTTCTCTATATTTCTTTATCAACACTCTTGGAGCAAACATTGCATCTGTAGTGCTCCTTCCTGGCATGAAATCATACTGCTGATCAGTAATCATCACCTCCATTCTTAACCTAGCTTCAACCACTCTTTCCCATAACTTCAAGCTGTGACTGATCAGTTTTATCACTCTGTAGTGACTGCAGCTCTGCATATCACCCTTGTTCTTAAAAAATAGGTACCAAGACACTTTTTCTCCACTCCTCAGGCATCCTCTGTCTTTCCAAGATTTCATTAAACAATCTGGTTAAAAACTCCACTGCCATTTCTCCTAAGCACCTCCATGCTTCCACTCGTATGTCATCTGGATCAACAGCCTTTCCATTCTTCATACTCTTCATAGCTGTCCATTCTTACTCCTTGCTAATCTGTTTCACTTCCTGATTCACAATCCCCACATCATCCATCCTTCTCTCTCTCTCATTCTCTTCATTCATCAGCCCCTCAAAGTACTCTTTCCACCTACTCAACACACTCTCCTCTCTTGTGAGTACATTTCCCCTCACTATCCTTTATCACCCTTACCTGCTGCACATCTTTCCCAGCTCGGTCTCTCAGTCTAGCCAAGGTCCTTTTCTCCCTCTTAAGTGTCCAACCTTTCATACAGCTCTCCATATGCCTTATCCTTAGACTTCGCCACCTCTCTCTTTGCCATGCTCTTCATCTCCTTATACTCGTCTACTTTCTTCATCTCTCTGACAATCCCACTTCTTCTTCGCCAGCCTCTTCCTCTGTATACTCTCCTGTACTTCCTCATTTCACCACCAGGTCTCCTTGTCCTCCTTCCTCTGTCCAGATGTCACACCAAGCACCTTTCTAGCTGTCTCTCTTACCATCTCTGCTGTAGTCACGCAGCTATTTGGTAACTCTTCACTGCCCCCCAAGTGCCTGTTTTAACTATTCCCTGAACTCCACCTCACAATTACCCTTTTTCAACTTCCACCATTTGATCCTTGGCACTGCTCTCACACTTGTCCTCCTCTTCTTGATCACCATCATCCTACAAATCACCATTCTATGCTGCCTAACTACACTTTCCCCCATCACCACTTTACAGTCTCCATTCTCTTTCAGACTGGCCCTCCTACATAGGATATAATCCACCTGTGTGCATCTTCCTCCACTCTTGTACATCACCCTATGCTTCTCCCTCTTCTTAAAATACGCATTCACTACAGCTATGTCCATCCTTTTTGCAAAATCCACTACCATCTGACCTTCTGCATTCCTCACCGTAACACCATACCTGCCCTTCACTTCCTCATCCCCTTTGTTCCCTTCACCAACATGCCCACTGAAATCTGCTCCAATCACCAGTCTCTTACCCTTGGGTAAACTCACCACCATTTCATCCAACTCACTACAAAATTTTTCTCTCTCATCCATTGCACACCCAACTTGTGGAGCGTATGCACTAACAACATTCATTACTCCATCAATTTCCAGCTTCATAAACAGTACTCTATCCAACACTATTTTCACCTCCAAAACACTCTTGGCATACTGTTCCTTCAGGATAACACCTACCCCATTTCTCCTCCAATTCACCCCATGATAGAACAATTTGAAACCACCTCCTATACACCTGGCCTTACTCCCCTTCCATCTGATCTCTTGCACACACAATATATCAACCTTCCTTCTCTCCATCATATCAGCTAGCTCTCTCCCTATACCAGTCATACTGCCAACATTCAAAGTTCCTACCCTCACTACTACACTCCTAACCTTCTTCCTCTCTTTCTGCGTTCGGGCATGCCTTCCCCCTCTTCTTCTCCTTCGGCCAACAGTAGCCCAATTTCCGCCAGCACCCTGTTGGCTAACAGTACTGGTGGCGGTCGTTGTTAACCTGGGCCTCGACTGATCCGGTATGGAAATCTGTATTGTTGTCCACATATGTTATTTGGTAGAGGTTTTACATCGGATGCCCTTCCTGATGTAACCCTCCCCCCATTTATCCGGGCTTGGGACGGGCACGAAGAAATGCACTGGCTTGTGTATCCCCAGTGGCTGGGTTGCGTAGTTTATTCACAAGCAGATAAAAACGGTAAAACAGGTGAGCACTTTCACAAACAAACTGTTTGCTTCATCACACCATCACATTAACTCTCCCATCACCCCCTTAAATATTCAAACATCACAAAATCATGTTCAAACTAACCAATCATATATTACAACCAAATGCCTTTAAAATTTAAAGCACCAACCATCTAATAATGCAAGTGATGCACACTAAAACCTTTGGCTTTGTAAGTAGATTCATACAAATGAATAATAATCCTTTCTTGATGGACAATGCCTCAGTATTTCAGAAAGAAGAGAGTTTGAGTGCTGATGATTTGAGGTGGCTGCAAGAGACTTTATGCTCTATGGAAAATTATATGTATCAATTGAAACAGCTGCAATATCAGCATTTGCATTTTGAGGCCTGCAATGCTATGAAAATTGTACCTTGAGGGTTGAGTCTTCACTATGCCCACCTATGGAGACTCCCACTGTTGGCCAAGTGGTAATGAATTAATTTAGACACTAGCCATGCATATATGTGCTTGTTGATAGACTATTTTTGCCCTGTATTGGAACAGTTGGCTGTAAAAATACAAGAGCAATATGAGGCTGTGTGTGCCTTAATAAATGATGCGGATAATGATATACGTATAAAATCTCTTGTTGAACAGGTCCAATTTTATGAGAGGAAGCTCCTGCAACAAAAGCAGAGTAAAATACAAAGAGACATTAAGGACTTTGAGGGAGGCTGTGTTTTTATGTGGCCTCGGACCAGGGTTCAACAAAATTAGTTAATTAAGTCCGCATCTAAACCTCTGAATAAAGTGTGAATGAATAGAGCAAACAGTGTTTTTGCTGTGGCGACTAACCATGTGGTGGAAAGTGTCCAATCACAATCAATGGAGAAAGTGTCTCTTTATACCACGCCCACTGCTGGAGAGGCTGCGAGTATGTGTTCATCTAAGGAGGCCAGAAGAGTGGATCCAGGTCCTGTTGTTAGACCAAAAACTGTAATGGTGACCAGGGAACTATTTTTTTCACTGACATTACTGATAAGAATGAAGAGGAAGTAATCGATGGACAATGGAGAGTATCGAGGGAAGAACAGAAGGAAAATGGACAACCAGGGAACCAATACGATAGAGAAAATGTGGAAGACAACGGAACAGACTTAATTTGAAACATTTCTAGCAGGTATTTAACACAAACTGAACATTCTGTTTTGTGCAAAGGGCTTTCTTTTATACCTGCTCAAACTTCTATATTATCTGATGAGTTAGTAGATATTAAAATGTTCACGCATAATGTACAACTTAAAATGTTATTTAATGACATATCGGTTAATGATAATAGTTGTATATTTAGGAAACCTAGTGTGTTTAACCCCCAATGTCATCCAGTACTGGATGTATTTTACACGTTATGTGAACAAGTTTATAAGTTCTTTCAAAGTAATACAAAAGGTACCAAAAGTAGGTTTGACAATTTGTCATGTAATGAAAAACAAGCACTTAAAGGCCGTTACGGTCTGATGAAGCTATTGTGAAAGCGCTTACCATTTGTATACGGAATAAATTCAGATTTTATTTTATTTCTACTACTCTGACGAGTCATTTATCTGGTGGGCAGTTTATGGTTGAAATACTAAAATGCCTTGGTTACCTCTCAGCTATTTTATTTGGAACTGTTGCAGCATTTTTTATTGTAAGCCGAGAGGTATTCACATCGTTGGGAATGCTTATTTTACTGTTGTTTGTTTATTTAATTGGTTGACATTAAACAAGCTATCTCTATACATTTTTGTATTGTTTGTTACACAGAGTGGAACATTTTTTTAACACCTGTATTAAATTGTGACTTACACAGGCAAACATACATTAACAAAAAAGGAAAACAAACCACATTAACATTTTTTTCTATTTACATATGTGGTGCTGCGGTAGCGTTGTCGCATCATAGCAAGACGTTCTCCCGTTCGATTCTCAGCTAGAGTGTCTTCTGTGTGGAGGCATACATGAATGGGGTGTGCCTTCGTTGAAGGTTGTGCATCAGGGCTGGTAACCCGGTACGTAAAAATCCACTACCAGTCATTAACCCGGTACGTAAAAATCCACTACCAGTCATTAGCGGACCGGAGTTCCGTTGTGGCGACCCCTAACCGGGAAAAAACGAAAGACACAACAATAAATCATATAACTTTTCTTTTTAACTACCACCAGTCCTGCATTACATAAATTGCTGAATTCCTGCCTTACATTAAGCCTCACACCTCCTCCTAAACATTATTCTGCATGCACTGTTCCCACAATTTCCATTTACTTCTATGTAATTTGCTCCTTCCCTTTTCTAACAATCCCTCTTTTATAATATTCAGTATTTCAAATACAGTTGTTTTTTTTTTTACTCTGATTTCTATTTTCTAGTAATTGCTGTTTGGTAACCAACAGAATTAAACTTAATATGGTCTCATTAAGTCTATACAATTCAGATCCTCAAAAAATAATTTCCTTAGTTACAGCCATTTGCTAACCCAATATTTCTGACAGAGTACTTTGTAGGAAATTTTTTAAATATACCAACTCATTACACTCCCAAAACATATGCTCCCAGTTACCCCTTTCTTCCCTAATCACATCTCCAACACTTGCTATCCAACCTGAAAAAAAATCTTTGAAGCCTGCTTGGGGTATAAAAATACCTATGAAAACAATTCCAAGCAAAGATTCTAAACCTTCTGGACTTCGTTGCATGCTTGAGAGCCATATGTATGCCCTCCCATTGTTCTCTTGTAAATCGCGTTTTTAGTCTGTCTTCCCAATCTTTTCTAATGTCCAGTAGATTGATTCTTAAAGTTGAGGTTTGTCGGATTTCTTGGATTTATTGAAGCAGTTACTCATCGGGTTCAGCAATACAGTGACTTATTTATTTTGGTTCCAGTTGTATGTATGCACATTTTTTTCGGAGCGGTTTATGGAAGCCAATGAAGGTCTTTATGTCAATTGCTTATACAGATCCAACCACATTTTACTCTATCTTAAGTGAAGTATGTAATCGGGGGCCTATGGGGATGATATGATTGTTAAACACTTGTTTTTGGACTAAAGATTGGTGTTCGGCTCTACTGTGGAAATATTACAGTGTTTATAATATAGCGTTTTCAACGCATACCACTTTGGTGAGCACCTAAAGGATTCATATGGGCCTTTGTGTATTACATGTTTTTTCACATTAAAGTAGTTGGACTTTTTGCAAGTATCTACGGGACTTCATACTGTTGCGGGCTTATAAGCAGGACATTTTGTCTTGTCTTGGGACTTCTGCAGATATGTTCTGGATGGATTGAGATTTAGTTTTTTTTTTTTTTTTGGTGTTGAATGCTTCCTAACCAGTGGTCCTGATCGCTAAACATTTGCTTCTGTTGAAGGGACCTATTCAGGGGCCTATGGTGAGGGTACAATTGCAATCCATTTTTGATTGCAACATAGTGGATTCAGGGCTGGTGTATGGGCCTACCACGGAGATCTTGGCTAGCATCTTGGAATATACAACGTATATATTTTTGGGCAAGAACATTGAACATACATGGTCATGTGTTATCTTTATACTGTTTTTTTTCGCATCATAGTTGTCGGAGATATGGGAACCTTTTGTGGGACTCTGTACTTTTGTGGGCCGATGTGCGGAAATTGGTTTGTGTCCCCTCATGATTCTGTGCACACCTTTATCGGAAGGATTGGGACTGGTTCATTATGGTGGAATATGTTTTCTAATTAACATGAGGGATTAAGGAAAATCAAATTTATTGTGGATTGGACATTATCAGATGTACAGTGATTTGGACTTTCATATTGTTTGGGACTGTGTTGCAGAATCAATTGGTGTTGCGAATATTACTGAAATTTGTGTGTGATATTGTCTCTGGGGGGATACATGAATATGTTGTTGCCAAGTGTCTGTTCTTATTAGCAGCTATTGAACTAACATTGGTAACTAATGAAAAAAACTTTGTTTTGATTGTGTCACAGCTAGGTGAAGATCTTTACATATAGACACATACTATCTATTATGTTTTAGACAATAAATAATTGAATTATATTTCATGGGATTATACACATGGTGAAGGGAGTTGGTTCCATATTTGATGGGTTGAGTTATATACAGCTGGCTGGTGGAGTTTCTTCCCTTAAAGACATATTAGGGGTGGCTCAATTTGGAATTATTTGAATGGCTTTAAATACCTTTTTTTCTTTTTGAGTGATTTAGCTTACACAATTGGTGTTTCAATATAATAACAGTAGTATTTTCTTTGCTCATAACAAGCTGAGTTTTGGAGCCATTTTACACTTGGAAGAATATGGTGACGATTGTGGGCTTATTGTCATGGATCTGAATACAATATTACAAGGCTTGTGTGCCGATAAGAATGATATACAGGTCTTTGGTTTGGCATCGCCTAATGATGGGATAGCCAACAAGGACATTATAGATACAGTTGATGGCTGAAATCTATTATTTAATAAGCTGGGCAGAAATGTGAAAATGCTACGCACACACATATGGCATCTCAAGCTATTCAAAGCTTACCAAAATAAAAATATAACCCCGAAGGGTTTGAGGGTGAAAATACAACCCTTAGTTGGTAAAATGGATGACATATTAATGAATGAATGGAGTTTAGCTCAACAAAAAGCCTCCATGTCCTTTGTTAATATTTTGTCCTCTTATTATGAATGTATAATTGAGGAGAATGTTGGGGAAGACAAAAAAGTTTGTGAGGAGCTTAAGCCTTTGGAGGGACAACCCTACTATGTCAGCTGCATAAACAAGCTCACCAAGGACCTATTGGTATTTGAGAATCAAACCAAAGACAAAAAGCTACGCAAATTTAATAGGGATATGGGAGATTATGAGAGGGCTAAACCATTTGAATATCAGAAAAATATAAAATTTTTGGACCCTGATAGAGCAGTGGCTACACCTAGGAGAAAGAGACTCCGTTCTATATTAAAGAAATCAGGGACTGGGTATGCTGGTACTTCAGGAGATAAATCCTTGGCCATGGACACAGAGGGTCCCTAACACATGGGAATTCCCCATCCCCAAAAAGCAACGCAACCTGGACCACCCTTTAGATTTGGTAGACATAGGGGTGGGCGAAAACACAGGAACAAACACAGTGGAAGGTTTACTTCAGTCACTGATAACACAGTAACACAATATTATAACATTCATAATATTTCCTCTTTTGATCTGACGGTTGAGCAGAAACAGCTACTTAATAAAGGATTGAACTATGTTCCTGTATTTTTCATTGATAAAAATGATTTGGTCAATGACGTTTTAGCTTTTTTTCGTAGATTCAATCTAAGGTTATGTTTTGGTTCTAGGGAAGACTCTGAAAGATCTACTGATTTCAGGTTCCTGAAATCGAGCTTCACACCACCAATGAACAAACATGTTTCTATATTTCAACAGGCAGTGCTCAAAGATCTACACTTTAAACTGTGTCATTCACAAATGTTAGGACATAACTTGACAGTGGTGGAACTGCAGGCTCTCATGGAACTTCAAAATAATTCCAATATTGTTATTTTGCCAGCAGATAAAGAAGGCGCAGTGGTAATTAAGAATTCAGATTACTATCTGGCTGAGGGATATAGACAGTTGTCTAACCCTCAGCATTATACGCATATGCCCATTGACCCCACAGATTACTTCAAGAGGGATATTGACCAATTTCTTAAATGGGTGTCTGAAGACGGAAGAGGAGGTTCCTAGATGATTGTTGGTTGGTGTGGCAGGCGGACAGTCAATATTTAATGGAATTTGCCCAATACTTGAATGATAACAAGTGGGGGATAGAATTTACATTGACTTGTGATGCGCACCATGTTAACTTTTTAGATGTTACTATCTTAAGACATCCAGATCGCACCTTAAGAACTCAGGTTTACAGGAAGTATCCCCAGTATAATAACTTATTGTTTGCCTCCGGTCTACATCCATCCCACACCATCAGGAATCTACCCAAATCCCAATTTCTTCGTATTAGGAGAATTTGTTCCACCCAGGAAGATTTTGACTTCTATCAGAAGGATTTAACACAAAGATTCTTGGTCAGGGGTTACAAACCAAAGGATATAACGTCAGCTAGGGATTGGGCCTCCAAACAGGAAAGATCTCAATTGTTGGAATATAGAAATAAAACAATGAATGAGGAGGGTAATAATATCAGGTTGGTGACTACCTATGGAAGAAACATCAATTTACTTAAAAATGTGGTGTCTAAGAACTGGAATATATTATTGGCTAATGAAGAATGGAGTCAAGTTTTACCTTCTAGGTGTCAATACTCGTTTCAGAGGGGGAGGACCCTGGGATCATATTTTTCGTATTTTAAACATGTTAGTACCAGGGGTCCTATGGGTCATCAGTTAACGATCACAGGGGATAAACTGCTGGGATCATTCCCTTGTGGGCACTGTTCCTTCTGCAAGTTTAAGCTGAAGTTGAAACAATTTTCCAGTAAGAACACTGGTCAGGTTTATGACATCCATTTTTTCGCTAATTGTGGAACAGAGTGGGTAGTATATTTAGCCTGCTGCACCTGTTAGGCCTTCTATATAGGTCAAACTTCCCATCCTCTATGAACACGCATGTCAGAACATTTTAGTGATGTCTGTTACAAACGAATGACGAATGCCCTATACCGACACTGCATGTCCCACAAGTCCGCCAGATTTATGTTTATGGTCATAGACAAGATTCAGGGGGACAGGAGTAATAAAGCCAGTTGGCATTCCATCCTAAACTATAAAGAGAATAGTGGATAATTAGGCTAGGGGGGCTTTTTTCTCCTGGTCCAAATGATCAATTATAAGTGGGTGGGGACATGTTCTTCACTGGGGATATGACGCAACAGGAAGGGTGCATTAATTAATTATTTAAATGCTATTTATGTTTGTGGCTTTTGTCCATATGGTTTGAATTGAATATAGATGGAGCTACAACTATTATTTGCTAATAAAAGTGTGCTTTTAACACTCTGGTGCTGGCTGTTTTGTTGAATCCTGATGGTGTTTTGGCCATTTGCACATGCCGTACTTGCGAGCGTCTGTTGGAATTTCCTGATTCTTATCGTTATCATGCAATATTTTATAAGGCCTACTAATTATCCCTTTAACAGCAGCTTCTGTTCAAGATTCAACTAAAATCTCTACCAGTGCACGTCTTTCTCTTAAGATTTCCCTGTCCCTTTCTCTTGGTCTATACTCCGCTATTAATCCCTAGTAGGGAAGACAGTCTCTAGCCGGCAGGCCAAATGTTTTCCTGGCTTTTCGCATCTTGGTTCTTTTGTCCTCTCCAGTAAATTCCAGTCCACTCTTGCCTATTTCTTGTACCTCTACTTGCAGTCACCCCTATTGGTAAAATCTCCATTCCCATGTTGGCTCAGTTCTTAGAATACTTTCTACTGGTCTATGAATATAACATTCTGCATGGTTGTCATTATTCTCCTTAAGGATCTGCATCCAAAATCCCACTCTCTCCATTTCTTGAACCCCTTCCCCACACATACACAGACATGCTTCATCATCTTCCCTTTTCATTTTAAATTATAACTTTTTGCTTGCATTGGGTATATGAGCCTTACCTCCTTAACTGTGTAGCTCTAAATATCTCTTCAAATCAGGCAATCCTAAACTACCTTGTTCTACTGGAAAGATCACCTTATTGAACTTCACTCTTGCCCTCTTCCTCTACTCATATTAGTTAAACAGAAACAAATTAACATGTTATCTCAGTTACTGATTGCATTTCTTGAAAGCAGGTGCTGCTGCTTGCTACTGATTGTTATACTGTTAATAGCATTTGAAGCTACTGCTCTACAATACAACACTAGAGACAGTTGGGTCACACTGTCTGATAGTCTGCTCAGACTGACTATTCTGCTGCTACTTCATTTTATTTATTTGCTCTACAGTTACTGCACTTGTGACCATTCACTTTGACCACATGAAGCTCATCAATAAATGGACCTGGAGCCACTGGATTAGACTATCTGCTGTTTATTGTTATTACTTAGGGAACTAAGTTAAACTCATATGTGATCAAACTTTTCATCAGTTACTTACTTGCATTGTTCCATGTTACAAAAAAAGAAGTTATATTCTTACCATGACATTCCATCTGTGCTGTCCATTTTCATTCTTCCTCTACCTGTGGATTTCGGATCTGACCTCAGATCCAACTTGGCCACTTTCCAACTTCAAGATTTGATGCTCAAGCTCCTCCTCTCCATCCCATAATGACTCCTTCCCCCAGAATACCTCAGACTGAGTTTGATAAAAATTATACAGGTAAAGATCTCTACATAGATA
This sequence comes from Protopterus annectens, assembly GCF_019279795.1. Lineage (NCBI taxonomy): Eukaryota > Metazoa > Chordata > Ceratodontiformes > Protopteridae > Protopterus > Protopterus annectens. The sequence continues at coordinate 1,064,011,503 of NC_056729.1, forward strand.
CAGAAGGAAAAGGTTCAGGGGCTCCACATAAGGAACTATAGGAGCTACAGTTCCTGACAGAGATCAACTCCATCAGGTTTACATAAAAAAAGAGACGGGGGGATGGTGGCAAGGTCGAGAAAAATGAAAATGGACAACGCAGATGGAACATTATGGTAAGAACGTAACTTCTTTAACTGATGTTGTCGTTTTCATTTGTTCCTCAACCTGTGGGACAGAGTTCCCAGCTACACAGAACCTAGGGTGGCCCTTACGGAAGGATAGTCTGAAGCACCATAGAGCCAAAAGCAGCTCTATTCCTGGAAATGCTGTCTGCGTTGTAATGAGAAATAAAGGTATGGGACCTTGATGAAGAGGCAGCTGCACAGATATCATCAATTGACAATCTCAAGGAAAAGGCTTGAGAAGTCAACAAAGAGCTCATTGAATGAGCTTTGACATACCCCAGCAAAGACATACTTTTTGATGACTAAACATAGGAGATGCAATCTTGCAACCATCTGGCCAAAGTAGGTTTAGTAACTGCTGTGCCTTTCCTCACATTTAATAAAAATATAAACAGCTGGTCAGATTTTCTTAAGGATTTTGTCCTGTCCAGATAAAAATGTAACATCCAGAAGATATAGTGTGTATTCTCCCTTATTCTGGAAATTGGGGAAGAAAACTGGAACATGAATGGAGTGATTGATATTGTTTTCTGTGTCCACTTTAGGTAAAAAGGATGGATTCATCTGTAAGGAAACCCTATCCTTATGGACAATCAAATAAGGAGGTTTAGCAGAGAGGGCTTGGAGCTCGGAAACTCTTTTCGCTGATGTAACAGCAATCAAAAAATCTGTTTTCCAAGAGAGAAACTGCAGATCCACTTTAGCTGCTGATTCAAACAGAGGAAGAACCAAGGCTTGTAAAACCAAGGTAAGAACCCAAGAAGAGGATGGATCACTGATTGGGGGACGGAGTAAAAAGGTGCCCCTGAGAAAAACCTTAAATAGCTTACAAGAAATTAGAATAGCAGAGTTTTCCCAAAAGTGGAAATGCAAAATGGCTGCCAACTGAACCTTCACTGTGGAACAGCTGGCTCCATTTTGGAAGAGAAAGGCCAGGAAATCTAAAATCACAGGAAAAGGAGCCATAAAATGATCTATCAGCTTCTGCTGAGCCCAAATGGAGAACCTTTCCAATTTGCTCTTGTATATCTTCCCAACAGATGCTTTGTGAGCTGATATCAAAATCTTTCAGACCGGGGATGAAAGCCTGTAATGTCTAGCCAACGATGGAATTGGCAAAACTATGCAGTCAATCTTAAACCTTGAAGATTCGGATGAGTCTGTCCCGAGTGATGGGACAATAGGTCTGGAAGAGGTTGCAGAGTCCATGGTGGATAAAGTAGATGAGACCAAAGGAAGGTGAAACAAACTTGGGAAGGACAGAAAGCAGCAATGAGGATTACTTTGCTCTTCAACTGATGAGCTTTCTGAAGGAATTTGGGAATCAGGAGTAATAACGGAAATGTATAGAGTAGACCAGGAGGCCAAGCATGGTATACAGCATTTCTTGGGGACTGTCCCTGAGGAGGGATCAAGGCAAAGAACTTGCTGCATTTGTTGTTGAGAGGACGGCCAAAGAGGTTGCAGCAAGGCTGAGCCCACTTGGGGAAGATTATTTTTGCCACTGACTGGTTCACAGATCACTTATGAGGCATCAGTACTGTTCTGCTTAGCCTGTGGTTTAGAGATCACTTATGAGGCATCAGTACCGTTCTGCTTAGCCTGTCCTCTAGAATGCTGGACTCCCCCAGAATGTGCTTTACAACTAGAAAGTGGTTGGTAGAGATCATCCAATGCCACACTCTCATTGCTTCTCGACACACTGGGTAAGATCTGGCTCCCCTTTACTTGTTGATGTACCATACAACAGACATTGTCTGTTTGAATTACAATGGTCTTCTGAGGAAGAAAGCTGTGAAATGCTTGCAGCACTAAAAGAACTGCTCTCATCTCCAGGATGTTGATATGCAATTTGTTCTCCTGAGACAATATCTTTCCTCGGACTGCCCATCCCAGAAAATGCCACTCCACCCCAACTGGGAGGTGTCCATGGTCAGCGTGGCATTTGGTGGGGGAAGAATGAAGGGACTACCTTGGTAGCCTTCTGGGGAGTGGAGTCACCAAAGAAGAGAGCCTTTGCAAGCCCCCGACAGTTTTATAGAGTGAATCAGAGAATGTTGATGTAACGACCATTGAACTGATAACATATGCGAATCCTACAGTGGATATAAGTGTGTTGTAGGCAGTAGCGTTATCATGGCAGCCATAAAGCCTAACACTCTTAGAACTAGTTTCACTGGAGGTGATGTGATCGCTAGGATTTGAGAGACATGAAATCTCAAGAGTTGAAACATAGTTCTACTTGTGTCCAAATAAGCGCCAATAAAGTCTATTAGCTGAACAGGACTGCACTGCAATTTTTGTGTGTTTATAGTTATGCCCAGAGTGGGAGCTAGTTATAACAGGTAATCCTTGGCCTGAATGAGTAGATGTCTGGTTGAAGTGGTTAGGAACCAGTTGTTGAGCTAAGGAAACACATCGAATGCCTGCAGTCTGAGATGAGCTAAAACTACTGCCATGCATTTGGTAAATACCCAGGGGGTTGTGGTGAGACCAAATGGAATTACTCAGAATTGGTAATGACTGACTCCCAGCCTGAACAAAGACACTGTCTGGAGTGCCTCTCCATTTTGATATGGTAGTATGCATCCTTCAAGTCTACTGGGAACATCCACTCATCCATCTTCAGAAAAGGTAGGAAGGATTGGATTGTGACCATCCCGAATTTCAAGTTTTTACTGATTTGTTCAGGGATGTTAGATCCAAAATTGGCCTTAGGTCCGCTGTTTTCTTTGGTACTAAAAAGAACCTTGAGTAGATGCCCAATCCGGCTTGGTTGGGTGGGACCTCCTGAATGACTCTTTTTTTGAAGTAGCTTTGTAATTTCTAGCACTGCTGCCTCCCTCTGATTGGGTGGCACATCTATCTGGGAGGTAAGTTTCTGGCTTGGGAAGATTTAAGAAGGGAAGAGAATAGCCTCTCGATATGATACTTTGCACCCAAAGATTGTTTACGATGACTATCCAGGCTTCTGGGTGCAAGGATAAGTGCACCTTGACTGCCTCCAGACATGGACAGTCAGACAACCTTTCAGAAGCAATGAAAGGATCTGTCTGAGGAGGAATCCCGAGACCCTTGATTCTGCGGACCCCCTCTGCCCCTGGGGTGGCGTTTACCATTGTAAGTGTTTCCTCCCTGCCTCTGGGGGAAAAGTCTCCCTGAGAATCCTGAAAAGGACCTTGAGATTTCCTGAACCGCATTTTTTTTCCTCCACACTGATTCCTGGAAAAAAATCTTTGTGGAGTGGAAAAACAGATTCCGATGACAGACAAGGTATTTCCATCTTTCTTGCTGTATGAGAGTGTGTCATGAACTGTGAGGTCAAACAGAGATGAACCATCAAAGGGTGCATTGACAAATGACACCTTGAAAGGTTTTGCAAAGTCACACAGCTGCCTCCAGGTATGACACCTAATAGCAATGCCAGAACCGGCGGCTCTAGAAGTGCCTTCAGCTGCATGGGGAATCAGCCTTATGGACAAATTAGAATATGATTGGAGAGTGGCCATTCTGAAGGAAAATGTCTTGCGTTCCTCTTCAGACATGGACTCGGGGACCAAGCTAAAGAGTTCCTTGATCAGATCCCTCTGTAACCTAGTAAAATAGGACAAATAGTTCAACACTTGTAAAGTAAATTTGAATGAAGCGTAAACCTTCTTGTCGAACACATCTCAAGCCCTAGACTCCCTGTTAGGGGATGGACAGTGGAGCTTTCCTGAGCTAGCTCCTTTTTGGTGGCCACTGCAACAACCACAGCACCTACCAAGATCCCTTTAGTCCAGTGGGGTTTGTTCAAGGGACCACTTAGTATCTTGTCAACCCACTTGGGCATGGGCTCTACAGTGTTTGGATCCTTCCATGCCCTGGTGGATGCTACTGTAAATAAGATAATCCGCAGTGGGGGGGCACACAGGATGTAGATAGGCCAGTGCCGAAGGCCTCCAAGAGCACTCACTCATCTGGTTTCGAGCTTTGGGAGGACCATCAACCCTTTTGGTGGAGGATCTTTAGGATGTCTGCAAAGGAGACATCATCAGGTGAATATCTGGGGGACCCTTCCCCTTCCTCAAAGTCATTAACTATAGTGGTGGATTCCTGTGGGGAATACAGTGTCTCCTTTTACACCTCCTCTTCTTCTTCTGACGGACCTCCTCGGTGGGATACTCTGGGGAGGTAGTGGAAGAAAAAAGTGGTTCCAAAGTGGGAAGAGGCTGGGGGTTGCAGCACTGGCTGTACCAGTGGAAGATGACAGACTTCAAAGACAGATTCCATGGGGCAGGGATCAGATCCGATGGTGGGAGAACCAGGAATCCCCTAGGATAGTTGAGGACCCACTCCCCCACCCTGAAGGAAGATGGACTGTGAGGATCTGAGAGTCATCCCTCTGGAGCCAAAGCCCCCACTGCGGACTTCTCTGGAGCCCCTGACACCCTCCGGGGGGGGGGGGGGGGTTGGAGCCAAGCTATTGAAGGCTGAGGCTTTGAGGGGAAGCGACAGCTCAGAAAACCTCAGAGTCAAAGTCAGCTCCCAAGACTCAACATCTAAGCTTCAGCTCTGAGATGTACTGGGCCCTGAAGCCGTCAGAGCCAACCGGGTCAGAGAAACCATCAGACACGAAGTGGAAACCACTATTGGATCTTGCGTCTCGGTTCTCGAGCCATCAGACCTGACAACTCAGAAACAGGAAGTAGGATCGGAGAAGGAGCAACTGGATGAAAAAAGGAATGTATGTTCAAGGATCCAGAATGAGACAGAGCCGGCAGTACCCCATCTGAATCTGCACCTTGAGAAAACATCTCATCAATCTATCCACCTCGCACTCAGACAAGCTACATGTAGTCCTGATGAATAAGGCCATAGAAGGTGGCCTGGACACTGGCTTGGATGAGGCCTCCTTGGGAGGAGGGCTCCGAGCCGAAACACCCGGCTCCGAGGAAACAGTTGCAGCACTGGGAGCCTAGGCAGCAGGGACCACAATTACTGGATCTGACAACCTCGGAACAGAAGGTTTTGGCACCTTTTTAGGCAGCTCAGAGGAACAGTGCTCAGGGGGACACTTATATTTACATGAAATGAAAGGAAGTTGGAGGAGAGGAAGGAAAAGCAATCAAAAGAATGGCAGAAGCTGACTTAACTCTTATAAAGAAATGAACTGGAGCAATGCAATCTCAATACTTCGGTGAGCAGTAAATGAGATCTGAGGTATTCTGGGGGAAGGAGGCATTATGGGATGGGCAGAATGAGCTTGAGCATCAAATCTTGAGCTTAAAAAGCGACCAAGTTGGATCCAAATTTAGATCTGAAAACCACAGGTTGAGGAACGAAAGAAAATGACAACATCAGATCAAAAGATATTGTTCTCAGTTACTACACTTGAAACTACTGGGTAAAACTATTTGATTTAAATTTGCTATTCACCACTGCTGGATATGGCTGTCTCTTAAAATTTTATTTTTGCACTTGGTAGTACCACCACTAGTATTTAATGTATCCCGCATCTACTGGTTATTGTATCTAGAATCATATCTCATATTTTGGATTCTTTTTAGCCACATTCCATACTTTCACCATCTTCAATTCCAATCCATTATACCCTTCTGTCTTATAGCAAGAGTAGTTTGCTATTTTCTGTTACCCTTTTAAAAGGACTGTCAGTTTGCCCCTTCTATATTGATTTGACAGCACTAGGTATGTTGACGCAGTGTAGCAACAAGCTCATGCTTATCAAAAAACCCTTTCAATGTGTGACATGAGTAAGTATTTTATTGAACTTAGAAGTTACACTCCCACCTTAAAACCCATATGGTAAGCACCCAACCCACACATACATCCCCAGAGCACAGAGCCCCTCTTCTACACCAACGCTCTCTCTTAGAATGTTAAGAGAACACTGCCTAAGCCTCCCAGACTAAGGACTAAGAAACCTCAGTCACTAGTTTGCACAGCATCACCCTTACCTTCACCTGCATGCCCATAGCCCCATTGTTTTAGTAATAGGCAACTCTATTGATAGGAATATGGACACTACCCTCACTAGGCTATACAAGAACAGGATAATGATTAGCTGTCTTTCTAGAACCAGGAGCCAGGACTTAACAATGGCACAAAGATTACACCATGTTGACAAATGTGTTTAAGACCTTGGAGTGGTCCATATGCAGACAAATGATCATAGATGGCCTATCTAGTGAGACCTGCAAAAGGTTACAATTAATCTTGCTATGCACAGGACAGAGGCATGAAAGACACTGTCCTTGAGTGGTATTTTGCCAACATCCAGCTTGATGCCAAAACTCAAAGACAAGGAAATTGGCTGTAATAATTCTATGTAGGTGAAATCATTCTAGGGGGTCCCAATATTTGCCAGCATGGGATGAGATGGCTGACAAGCCTTCCAGCTTTGCTAAGGATGGCCTGCACCTCTCTTAGCATCCTTTTCACATTTTGGTTAAGGCCCCTGTTGCCTCGGTAGTGCTTTTTAGGCCTAGGTCTGCTGGATATTCCAACTAATTAACATGTCTAATAAGGACCACATTAAGGTGGCTCTACTCAATGCCAGAGGTTTTACAAGATGCTTGAAGTTAAGGAACTTGTGCAATGTGAACACAACAGTACATGCGCAACTACAGAGGCATGGTGTCAAAGCAATGAAAGCACTCCCACTATTGCTGGGTATAGTACCTATTACTCCTTCAGACCTACTGACAATTCTGGTAATGTATCAAATTTTATTAAGGATGTGATCACCTCAAAATTAATTCCATAGGACCCCCCAGATTTGAACTCTTAGATGTCTAAATAAAAGTTATTTTTTCTTTCCTCTTGAACATATAAATAACACTAAATGAAAGTTGTATGGTTAGACTCCTTTTATTAATAACATCTTTAAGTGAACAGCTTGATATATTCATAATCTGTACAGTTAGAAGTAACATGCCCCACAGTGAGATAAATTAATTTTTTAAAATAAAACCTTATACATTCTGTGTCAAAATGAGTGAAATTTAACCCAAGAGGAAACCCTGACCTGCATGTCTTTATTGTCCTTGGCAAGCAAGCAATATTCCTTCTGTATTTTTTAGCACAAATGTCTACTATAATCAGAAACATCAACCTCAAATTACTCTACCATAGGAAAATAGTTATTTCAATGATATATTTTATTCAAAGAAAATTTTTTTTTAGTGCTTTACTGTTGCCTTTGTTTGCCTTAACAATGTTGAAATCATTTTTTTTATTCTACCATATACTGTTAACCATAATGATTAACCTTAACTGTGCAAAACTGATGCATCAAGCTATTTTCTGATAAACACATGCACAGAACAAGAGCTATGACAGTGACTCACAGTGGTGTATTCATATTAACAGTATTTTAAATGATAAACATATGGAGCCATATACTTAAAACTTTGCCTGGTATCTTGCAGAAATGTTATTTTTCTGAAAGGCATTCTGAAGAAGTTTCTGCTTGCTAGCCAAGTTTATATAAACCAGGAGAAATAGAATGATTTTATATAGTCATTACCCAGAAGGGGTTCAAGATGTACTATTAACCCCCCTGTTACACAAAGGAGGATTTAAGAAGTAATGCAACTATCACAGATAAAAATCTTATTTTACTACAACAGAAATGAGAAGTATAACTGCAGCTACCATCCAAGCTGTAAACTTCAAGATGAAAAAGCAAACTTTCCAAGTGTTGTCAGGTGGCTGCCATGTTTCTCACTCCTCCATGTGAAATTATTCTCTCATGGTTCGTCATCTCGCAGCTGTCATCTGTGTATATATGGTGCCTCATGGATGGCTACAATCTTTCATTAAGTGTAATTTTTTTACACAAACAACATTGGACACAAACTCTCTTTCAGCATATACTGTATGTCAACATTTTGTCTAGAAAGCTGGACCAGAGTGAAGTAATGTTTGAGGAAATTCTTAATGGGCAATTAGGAGGCAGACCTTTTCAATTTACAAGAGGAAGAATAGCTGGGAGTATAATACACAAAATTGTAATTTCTTTTAGACTAAAAAAAAAAGGTCAGCTTTTGCTAGTCAGAAAAATGGAAGGCCTGTTTAAATGTGAAAATGTGTTAATGTCCTTGCCTGCTGACTAGCTTTTAAAGTACTGCTTATTTACTTTCTAAACTGCCAAAATCCTTATGTCATGATTATTATCATGTATCTTATGGATATTACACAGAAATAATTATCAGAGCACTTACTCCAACACAGGAAGTGTAGGTGATAGCACAGCATGTTGGTTTGAAAATGACATTACAATGATGAATTGGAAAGGACTTTTATGTGTGGAACATGTCAACAAAACTGTGGGCGAAGACAGAAAAAAAACCTCTAAAAAGTAACAGACAAGAGTCACAATACACTAAAATTAAAGTGTTTACCTAATGACCTAATGTTTGATGTTGTCTCATGTTTAATAATCATCATCATCATCAGCCTTCTTTTTCCCATTTTTTTCTACATGGGGTAGGGGAATCGTGTTACTGTCGCCATCTCTCTCGATTCATTGCCACACTCCTGCCTTCTTCGACACTCATGCCTGACTTTTGTCACAGATCTTATTTCACACAATCCATCCACCTCTTTGCTGGATGTCCTCACTTCCTCTTATCTTCTTCCTGTCTGTCCCAAATCTTCTTCACCAGATTGTCTTCTGATTTTCTGCACATGTGCCTGAACCACTGTAATCTGTTCTGTTTGATCTTTTCTCCAATTGGAGCTACTTTGGCTTCTGCTTTTATGTCCTCATTTCTTTGTCTGTCCCACAGAGTCCATCCTACCACCCTTCTCAGGCACTTAATTTCCATCACCTCTAGCTTCTTCATCTGATCTGCCTTTACTGCACAGGTTTCTGTACCATACAGTAGTACTAGTCACACCAGTGTCTTCCACACCTTACTTTTCAGCTTCTTTGGCATTCTTCTATTACAGACTACACCTGACACTCTATGCCAGTTGGTTGTAGCCCCACTGATTCTAGCTTTGATCTCTTCATTCAAACTTCTCTTCTCCTCAACCACTCCTCCCAGACGCTTGAAACTATTTACCTGTTCCACTATCTTCCCTTCCATCTCAATTCTCAGCTTCATCTGATTTCCCCAGTTTGTTGCCATTACCACTGTCTTATCTGTGCTTAGTTTCATCCTATGTGCCTTCAGTTTTGCATTCCATTGCTCTATACTTTGCTGGAGTTCTTGCTCAGAGTCTGTCTGTAATGCCTCATCATCTGCATACAGCAACTTTACCTGTTCCCTCCAACCTGTTTGCTAATGTAGTCCATCACCAGTATGAACAGCAGTGGTCAGAGCTGAACCACGGTATACACCCACTCCCAATGAGAACTCTTCTGTGAGGCCAAACACTTTTCGGACTTGAGTCATTGGGTCCTTGTACATAGCCTACACTAATTCTACCAATGTTTCTGAGACTTCAAACCACTGCAGTACTGCCCAGATCAGCTTTCTTGGGACCTTTTCATATGGTTTCTCCAAGTCTAGGAATACCCAGTTGGACTCATTTCTCATCTCTAGCTTTTTCTCAACTATCTGTCTCACTACAAACATTGTGTCAGTTGTGCTGCATCCTGATCTGAATCCGAACTGCTCATCTCCCATCTTACATTCTACTACTCTGCGTATCCATTTATCAATCACCCTCTAGAATTTTCATGCAATGTGATAGGAGTTTGATTCCTCTGTACTGCCCACAGTTGTGGATGTCCCCTTTATTCATAGCTTCATGGGTAGGTACTAGGCTATCTGCCCGAAGGCATTTATAAGCCTAGCCAGAATGTGTTGGTTTTCGCCGCCCCTTAGATTAGTTCCCTGTGCCTCTCTCCAGCAGAGCCACTGAAGTGATCCCTGGGGTAAACTTTCTGTTTCCCATCCACTCGTCAATGTTTCTTTTGAAGGCGAGGAGCTCTGCCTAATGTAGACTGGAATCTTGTTCCAAAGCATGGGAAGTCGCTGGGACAGGAATCTATCCCTCCAGCATGTCCTATTTACTGTTGTGGTGAGGTTTAGATCCCTAGAGCATGTGGCTCAAGGGGATAAGGTTTTCATTAGGTGGGGCATGTCCATCTATTCTGGGTTGGACATGGCCTTGTATGTCAGGCAGAGATTACCTCTGAGTAGGCGATATGCATCCGAGTACAGCTGGAGTTTCTTCAGTCGAGCTGCATAGGGTATCTGTTTGAGGCCAATGATCCTCTTGGTGAGGTACTTCTGTGGTCTTTCCAGCTGTTGCAGGTGTCTTGTAAGGTACATCCCAAATGGGGCATTGTACTCTACGATGGGTCTGATGAGTGATGAGTAGAGGGGCACAATGACCTCTTTTGATCTGGACGCAAACCTTTTTGTGATTAGGTGGGAAACGTAGAAGGATTTTCTAACTTTGTTTTTTCCAAAGGGAATGACTATGCACTTTTTGGCATTTAGTTTGAGGTCATGATTTTGACACCAGGTATCCGTCTCAGTGAGACCCTTTTGGAGGATGTCTGTGTCAGCCAGAGAATCAATTATAGCTCCTAGTTTGCAGTCGTCTGCGAACTTGGTCAGCCATAGTCCTCCTGTGCTTGCCTGTACCTCTGAGAAGTATATGGCAAACAGGAGGGGTCCTAGGACTGAGCTCCAGGGAACGCCACTTGTAACCGGTTTAGAGTCGAACCTAGCTCTCGCAACTTTCACCATATGGGTTCTGTCCGTGAGCCAGTTGGCAACCCATCTTGTGAAGTAGGGGTTTATGTTCAGGCTGGTGAGCTTGTCTATAATACCAGAATGGGGAATGGTGTTGAAGGCCTTTGTGAGGTCTAGACAGGCTGTGTGTACCACCTTTCCCTCATCTGTAGCCTTAGTAACTGTCTCAAAGACGTCCACCAGGTTTAGGAGGCATGATCTGCCCTTAACAAAGCCAAACTAGGTAGGGTCCAGTGTTTGGAGGTTCCCAATGTCTCTGTTAATGAGTTCCATGATGATGCGATCCATAGCCTTGCAGACCAAGCTAGGCAGGCTTATAGGCGATAGTTCCCGGGGTCTGTTGTGGCTCCACCTTTGTGGAGCGGAATAACCATTGCTGTGCATCACTCTATGGGTACGTAGCTTGTGGAGAGGCTGAGTTTGAACAGTGTGTTTAGGTGAGAGGTTAGTTGGTCTTTGAGCTCATGTAGGATGCAGCCTGGGACACTGTCCGGTCCCACTGATGCTTTTCTTGTACACTGGCACGTGTATGCTTATTCTCCAGTCATCTGGGATATGTCTTTCTCTCTACACTGCTATGAGTACCCTCAGGAGCCACTTCTCCCCTATTTCACCCAGCATTGTTATCATATCTGCTGTGACTTCATCTGAGCCTGCTGCTTTCTGTGACTTCATTTTCCTTAGTGCTATTCATACTTCTTCTAGGGTATGCTCCTCTTCTTCTCTCATTGTAGGCTGCTTCTGTGGCATTACATGTTTCACGTCTCATCTTTAATACTGTAAAGAAAAGTAAGCAAAGTCTACAGCTGAGGAGTCTTACCTACAGTGGATATAAAAAGTGTACACACCCCCTGTTAAAATGCCAGGTTTTTGTGATATAAAAAAATGAGACCACAATAAATCATTTCAAACCTTTTCCCTCCTTTAATGTGACCTATAACCCGTACAATTCAATTGAAAAACAAACAAATATGTTAGGGGAAAAAATATGAAAAATACAAAACGTACAATAAGCTGGTTGCCTAAGTGTGCACACCCTTAAACTAATACTTTGTTGAAGCACCTTTTGATTTAATTACAGTATTCAATTTTCTTGGGTACACACCTGCCATAAATTAAAGAGACTGATTAACCCCAAATAAAGTTCAGCTGTCCTAATATGATTTTCCTGATATTTACTCAGTTACCTGCTATAGCAAAAGCCATGGTTCACAGAGAGCTTACAAAGCATCAAAGAGATCTCATTGTTGAATGGTATGAGTCAGGAGAAGGGTACAAAAAAAATTCCAAGCATTGGCTATACCATGGAACAAAGTGAAGACAGTCATCAAAATGCGGAGAAAATATGGGACAGCAGTGACGTTGCAAAGAACTGGACATCCCTCCAAAATTAATGAAAAGACGAGATGAAAACTGGTCAGGGAGGCTGTCAAGAGACCTACAGCAACAGTGAAGGAGCTGCAGGAATTTCTGGCAAGTACGGGTTGCGTACTACATATGACAACAATACACAGATAAACAGGGTGAAATTACTAAGGACTTTAAATTAGAGGCATTTATAGGTTCATAGGTTCATAGGTTCATACTAGGCTATCTGCCCGAGGGCATTTATAAGCCTAGCCCATCGTTTTGTGGCTTACGCCACCCCTTTAGTATGGGGAACTATACCCATTATTTTGCTGTGCCTCTGTCGAGCAGTGACACTGAGGTAATCCCTGGGGTATATCTGCGATCTCCCATCCATTGGTCAAGATTTCTCTTGAACAAGGCCAGCGAGGTGCTCTGCCTCACATGTACCGGGATTTTGTTCCACAGCATAGGGAGTCTTTGGGTGATGAATCTATCCCTCCAGCACGCCCTATTAATAGCCGTGCCGAGGTTTAAGTCTCCGCCCTTGTGGCTCTGATGGATCTAGATTTTTGAGGTGAAGCATATTCATCAAATCTGGGTTTGACATGGCCTTGTATGTTAGGCAAAGGTCACCTCTGAGCAAGCGGTAAGCAACTGAATAGAGCTGGAGTTCTTTCAGTCGGGCAGCATAGGACAGATTTTTGAGACCCTTTATCCTTTTGGTGAGGAACTTTTGTGGCCTCTCCAGCTGCTGCAAGTGTCGGGTCAGATACATTCGAATGGGGCATTGTACTCAATCATTGGTCTGATGAGTGATGAGTAAAGGGAGACTATGACCTCCCTTGATCTAGATGAGAATCCTTCATGATAAGGTGGGCAATGTAGAAGGTCTTCCTGACTACTTTAGCTACATGGGTGTCGAATGACAGACTACTATCAACCTGGGTCCCCAGGTCCCTGATAACTTCTTCTGTGCTCAGTGGATTGCCACCTATTTGGTAGCTAGGGGTAACCTTGTTTTTCGAAGGGTATGACTATGCATTTTTGGCATTTAACTTTAGGCCGTGGCTCTGGCACCAGTTATCCGCTTCTGTGAGACCCTTCTGAAGGATATCTGTGTCAGATGTGTTTTCTACTATGGCCCAGTTTGCAGTCATCTGCAAACTTTGTCAGCCATAACCCTCCTGTGTTTGCTTGTACTGAAAAGTAGATGCCAAACAAGAGTGGGCCCAGGACTGAGCCCTGTGGGACACCACTTGTGACAGGCTTTGAGTCTGACATGGCGCCAGCAACTCTGACCCTGTGGGTTCTGTCACTCAGCCAGTTTGCAACCCATCTTGTGATGTATGGGTTAACATTTAAGCTGATGAGTTTTTCAATGATACCCGAGTGGGGTATTGTATCGAAGGCCTTAGCCAGATCGAGGTAGGCTGTATGGACTGCCTTTCCTCATCAATGGCTTTGGTGACTGTTTCAAAAAGTCAACCAAGTTTAAAAGGCATGATCTGCCTTTGACAAAGCCAAACTGGGTTGGATCCAAAGTCTGCAAATTCCTATGTCTTTATTTATGAGGTCCATTATGATCCTCTCCATGGCTTTGCAGATAAGGCTTGTCAAGCTAATGGGCCGGTAATTTCCAGGGTCGGTGGAGGCATTTGTGAAGTGGGACCACAGTTGCAGTGCGCCACCCCTGGCAATGTATCCAGAGGTAAGACTTTGATTAAACAGCTGTCCTAGCTGTGGGTTTAATTCCTCATTGAGTTCGTGGAGCACACAGCCGGGGACACCATCAGGTCCCATGGATGCTGTGTTTTTTGCTTTGGAGAGAGCAGTTCTCACTTGGGCGCTGGAGATGTTTGGGGGGCTGCAATCATTTGGTATAGATATCTCTCCTTTTGTGGGGGAGGGGGGGAGAAGTTTGCACTGAACCTGTCAGCCAGTATGTTGGCAATGTCTGTAGGATCAGTAATCTTCACATCATTTTGAACTAGTTCTGAGCATATCTGGGAGTTTCCTCCTAGGTTTCTAACATAGCTAAAGAAGGCCTTATGATTGTCTTTTGAGTCTTTAGCTATTTTTCTCTCGAAATTTGCTTTGGATGATTTTATGAGAGCTCTTAGTTTTTACTTATAGTGATCAAGGGTGTCTTACCTTTTAAGGATTTTGCTCTATCTTGTAGTAGCTTCCTCCTTTGTTGTAGAGTTTGTTTATGGCTGGGGTCCACCAGACTGGACGCTTGCCTTTGGTACAAAGAGTCTTTGTTTTGCTTGGGATTGCCTTATCCATGCAGTCCTGCAGGTGCTGGTAGAAGGCATTTGTAAGTGATTCAGCGGCTTGAGTACTGTTTTCCGCGGTTCGGGGCCTTAAAGGAGACCACACTAGTCTTTAGAAGTGTGAAGTCGGCTTTTGAGAAGTTCTTTACTGTGGTCTTTTTATTTCAGGTGGGGTGGGATGAGGACCTCCAGCGAGATTAGTTGTGATCTGATCTCACCAGTGAGGGGTATACTTCGGTGTTGAACATTGTGCTCCCATGTTCGTGATGATGAGATCAAGTATGTTATCTCCTCTTGTGGGGATGGTGACTAGTTGTTCCATGGCATTTGAGTTTATGAATTCCAGGAACTTTTGGGCTAGGTGTTTGGGCTTGAGTAGTGTTCCCAGTCTATATTAGGGTAATTGAAGTCACCTAGTATGATGGTGTTTGGTGATACATTTATCCTCTAGTGTTTTCAGGAAGGCCATGTGAGGTTCCTGAGTTTGTGAGGGTGGCCTGTAACATGCTACAATTTTCAGAGCAGTCTTGCCTACGGTTAATTGCACCTGGATGGTCTCCGATGCATCATGCGTTGCCACCAGTCTTGAGGTGTGGGTGTCCTTGATGAATATGGATACCCCTCCTTTCTTGGTATTGTCCGGATTTTGGGGCCGGAACGCATGATATGAGGTAAAACCTGATAGCGCTGGGGTGCTCTCAGGAGCCTTGAACCAGGTTTCTGTCACAGCACAGACATCGATGTTCTCCATACTGAGAAGGGCCTCGAGTGTGTGCATTTTGAGATTTAGACTTCTGGCATTGAGCAGCATTACCCTTAGTTTTTCCTTTTTGTGTTCTAGGGTGGTAGGTTTAGAATTTGAGCCTTGCGTAAAAAGGCACTATGGGGTGGCAAGAGCCTTTGCCAATATCCGAATCCCAGGGGTGACAGGTGCAAGCCGTCCCTTGCGAAGCAGCGTGGCTTGTCCAGCATGTCATCCCAGGCAGACAGATACTGGATCCCCTTTGAATGACACCAGTGTTTAAGCCAATTGTTAAAGCTGATCATCTTATCTCTGTATTGTGGCATCATTCTTGGTGAAGGTAGGATACTGCTCAAGGTCAGGGTCATACCTGCCTGGGCTACATAATCAGAGAGCTCCTCAATGTCTCTTTTCATGTAGTCCAAGGAGGTACGTCTCAGGTCATTTACACCAGCGTGGACAATGACTGAGTCATATTTGTACCTGCTGTTGAGAGACCTGAGTGCTTGCGTTATGTGGCGGATTCTAGCGCCCGACAGACAGCTTACTGTGACCTTCTCCTTACTCAGTCTGGTGAGCAGGACGTCAGTGTGTCTGACTATGGAGTCACCAATAACTAGTGTGTCTGGCATTGTGTTTGGCCTTAAGGGCTGTGACTGTTTGACACTCTGACTGTGAGGTCTATGCGTTGCAGGTGTTGTGTTCTGAGGTGGTGGTTGTTTGGGTGTCTGCTTTGGTGGCCTCTGCTGTTTTGGTAGATTTTTGATCAGAGCCTCAGTTAATGTCTTTGTGTGTTTATGTGTATGATTTGAGGTTGTAATGGTACTATGTGAGACTGGGTCTATAGTGTGTGTGGTAACCTTCTCCTCCTGACTGGTCTTGCCAGTCCTATGTTGAGAGAGCTCAGCCTCCAGTTTGGCCGTATAGTTGCATCTCGCATGTATTTCTGTTTTGTGGGAGGAGGAGAGGGTTGTCTGTGTACATGAGGCAATTGTAACATTGCCTCAATATTCCCAGGTTCACCAGCTGAGCAGGAGAGGACACTAGCAACTGATCACTCGACATGCTAGAAGGATAGACAAAAAACTTTAAAAAGATTCCGGGGATGTGGGTGACCGAGAAATGGGGGTTGCCTTTTGGGGTACTATCTATGACAAGAGTGCCGTATCAAGGTAATAAGTACTGTAGGAGCAAGTGCTAGGTTTAACAGATAGAGAATAGTCTACTTGGAGTCAAGTAGAGATGATCTTTTTATAGGATACGCTGATTAGATCAGTAGTATAGTTCGAGGAAGGTAGTTTTAAGGGAAAATTTGAAGAGTGTAATTTAGGTAGCCCTAATAGTTTAAATCTGCTTAACCGGGGCTGCCCTAGTGTGCAACAGTAGGAGCTCCGCGCAAACTTCGCTAAATCAGGCTTAAATCACAGCAACGCTGCTTAGCTTTTTATATCAGGGGGCTGAAAGAAGCTAGGAACTGGCCCAAAACGACCAATAAACTACAAGTTACTGGCTGAAACCTCACAAAACTGGACCAACAGGCAGCTCAATGCTTCCCACTCCCACTGGTAAGCAAGGGAACCTCCTCTGTTCCAAATTAGGTAAAGATTCAGTAACAGGAACTGCAAACAAAGCCCAGGGATCAGCAAGCTCTGAAACTGGACTATTCTAGCTTAGTAAGGCGGGAAAACAAGATATTTTTTTTGTTTTTTTCAGAAAACAAGCAGAAACAGATACAGTAAACACTTATAAATGCTATAAATCGGCTATCACAGCCTACACAAACAATTTGCAACAGTTACAGATTTTAAAAGTAACAAATTGAGAAACAAGTGCAAAAAACAGAATAAATGCAGAAAAACAGTAACAATGTATCAGCAAGCAGGCGAAATACAGTTGCTAGATAAATAGAAGTGGAAAGCCACAAAAATTATACTTAAATCAGGTAAAGTCGCAAAGTCTGAAGCTGATTACTCTTACCTACAGTGGATATAAAAAGTGTACACACCCCTGTTAAAATGCCAGGTTTTGTGATATAAAAATGAGACCACAATAAATCATTTCAACCTTTTCCTCCTTTTTAATGAGCCTATAACCATTAGAATTCAATTGAAAAACAAACAAATATGTTAAAATATGAAAAATCACAAAACTGGACAATAAGCTGGTTGCCTAAGTGTGCACACCCTTAAACTAATACTTTGTTGAAGCACCTTTTGATTTAATTACAGTATTCAATTTTCTTGGGTACACACCTGCCATAAATTAAAGAGACTGATTAACCTCAAATAAAGTTCAGCTGTCCTAATATGATTTTCCTGATATTTACTCAGTTACCTGCTATAGCAAAAGCCATGGTTCACAGAGAGCTTACAAAGCATCAAAGAGATCTCATTGTTGAATGGTATGAGTCAGGAGAAACAAAAAATTCCAAGCATTGGCTATACCATGGAACAAAGTGAAGACACTTATCAAAATGCGGAGAAAATATGGGACAACTGGACATCCCAGGAATTTACATATGACAACCTACACAAAACAATTTGCAACAGTTACAGATTTTAAAAGTAACAAATTTACATATTCACTATTCACCAGTGTTAGTTAATATGTTGTAATAATACTGTAAACCTAACTCAAATGATATTTCCAAATGCTAACTGCTAATTTACACTACTAATAACGGATCAGATTCATATGCATTTAACTAACTACTTTAAATACCACATTACTGTCTGGGAGAGGATAAACTGCATGAATTCCTGGATTTTATTTCCTTAGTCTCTATTTGCCTGTTGTAAGCCACGGTGGTGCAGCAGTAGCGTTGTTGCCTCACAGCAAGAGGTTCTTCCATTCGATTCCTAGCTGGAGAACCTTCTGTGTGGAGTCTGCATGTCCTCCCGCGGTCAAGTGGTGTTTGAAAGACATGCGTAGTATGGGCATGCCTTCGCTTAAGGTTGGATGTCGAGCTGGCACCTCGGCACCCGTAAAAAATTGACTGCCAGTCATTAGCGGACCGGAGTTCTGCTGTGGCAACCCCTAACCGGGAAAAGCCGAAAGAAGACCAAGTCTCTATTTGCCTGTTCTTAGCAAGTCACTTATGCAGGAAGTGCTACCAGGTTGAGTAAGAAAAAGATTCATGTGGATCATACTTCTCAACTGAAGAGATTTTTGCAGAATGTCCAAATTTTTACTTCATATTTTTGGTCCATGTTTCATAAAATTGTGGTTTTCTGGCAGATTCCTGGTAAATCATTATTTATTTATTTTACATTTGTTGACCGGGCTAGTCTAACTGGATGCATGTCCTTTTTCAGCAGAGGCCCGGGGAGAAAAGCTCCAAAGAAAAAATCAAAACAGTTGAAACACTAATAAAGGTTACAATAATATAGGCAAAGTACATATTTGTATACATTGTTACCATTCATTTAATATGACAATACAATTTAGGAGATCACATAAGATAAATAAATTCTGAAGAAGTAATCTTATAGATGGTTACTTAATTTACAGTTCCTGATTTCTCTGGTAATAAGGGAGAAGAAACTTAGTCAAAGAAAGGTAGTAGAAGTAAAAGTGTTAATAAAAATCAGTCAAAGGTTAGTCAGGCTTACAACAAGGGCATAGCCAATGTGTTTTAATATGAATTTTAAGTTTTTGTTTGAAAAGTGTTAGGAAGGATAGTGATGTAAGTTCACTAGGTAGAAGATTAAAGATTAAAGTTAGAAAATAATGACAGACATTTGAGTTTTAGACTTCAAACCCTTCAGTTATTCTGTCAACTTTCTATGTTTGTAAGAACATTTAAAGTGTCCCTATTTTGGGCTTTTGTCCCACTTTTATATATGGCTTTGTCCAGATTTCTTGCTCTAAGAGGTTGAGAGATGTATGATGTGCATAACCTCTCTAACCTTGTTAACAAGCACAAGTAAATAAAGAAAATAAATAAACAAGAGGTGAGGGAGGGTGTCCTAATGGTTAAGGTGTTTGCCTTACAAACACAAGGTGCAGGGTTTAAGTCTCACAAGGGATAATTGGCTAGGCTTAAAATGGCTAGCAAGGCCAGTTAGCTTAGTACTAACCTATGAACCTATGAAGATAAAAAATAAATAAATACATAGATGTTCAATTTTCTATTTTCTTAAAGTGGCTTAATATACATTAATACAATCAGTAGAGTTTTTGTTGTTAAAATCTTTAATATGCATTTAGTTACTTTGATGGCAAAGACAGCTGGTACATCTTTAATAAAGAATGTCAAATGTTGTTTCATGCTGAAACTTACTTAACCTTCCTGAAGGACCCTGGTAAAGACTAAAATACATATTTGCTATTTCATGATTAGCAGACCAAGCAAAACAACTGGTTCCTGTTTAAGGTGTAGTGGAGATGAAAGTAAAGCAGCAGGTCAACTAGAAGATGCAATAAAATGTAGTGTGAGGAAACTGTGAAACAAATGGTATTGTAATGATTAATGTATGCTGATTTAGATAATAGAATGAATGACAGGCAGTCACCCAGGTATGGCAGTTAGACAACAAGCTGCTTCCTGTGCCAAAGGTACAAGGTTTGAATCTTTCCACCTTCATTTGCCTACTGTGTGACCTTCAGTAAGTCACTTAGCTAGACAGAGCTTAAAGCAATTGGGAATTTGGATTAAGCTCCTTAATGGTCTCCAGGACTTCAAACCTACCCAGTAACTACAAAGGAACATAAACCAATGAATGTATGAATAAGAAATAGGAAATACATATGCAGACACAGAAACACATGCATATATTTGTGCTAGGTTTCTTAATGGTCTCCCGAACTGCAAGCCTTCTAACTACCTATGAACCGAAATGTACGAATCTATGAATCAGAAATAAGTATTGGGTATACGCATAAATACATATACACACACACACACACACACACACACACACACACACACACACACACACACACACACACACACACAATGTTTGTAAAAATGTGTAGCAATATCAATCTATATAAACTGTCAACAGTAGTTTGCAGATTTCAAGGCTATGAGAACATATAAAGAAAACATGTAAATTAGTTATAGTTAAGTTACTTATTTTCACTGTAGACTAAGTGATAGGCAGTCACTTAGCTACCCACAGGTTCATAGCTAAATACTAGGCTAGCTATCCTGAAGGACCATTTTAAGCTTAGCCAATAATTCTAGATCAGAATTAAACCCTGTACCTTGTGCTTATAAGGCAAAGACCTTTATTGTGCAAATCCTCCCTCCTAGTATGAGTTATCACTGGAAAATCTTTTAATCTAATGCTATCCCACTAGCAACATACTTGACAGCACCCACATCCTCTGTATTTTCAGTGGTCAACTTACTAAAGAAGTTTCGCTTTTAAACAAGCTATGACCTGAGTAACTATGCTTGCATTTTGTTTAAAAAAAAAAAAAAACACTCATTTATCACTATGTTTTAGGACTACTTCCTGTCAATCTTTATACAGGAGAATACCTATTCTAACGGTTGTATCCTGTGGAAAAAAATGAAAAATGGCAAATATCTTCCCATTTTAGGGAAAAATACTTTATCTATTTATTTTTATTTATTTAACATTTAACTGGGAAAGTCCGACTAGGACAGAGCCTATTTTCAATGGAGACCTGGAGAGAAATGCTCCAGATGCATGTCTTTGAATGTGGGAGGAAACCGGAGTACCTGGAAGAAACCCACACGAAGGCAGGGAAGAAATGCAGACTCCACACAGAAGGCACCCCAGCCAAGAATCGTACCGGAGAGCCTCTTGCTGTGAGGCGATAACGTTAACCGCTGCACCACTGACAGACTTCCTAAGTTTCTTCCAATAGTTGCACAAAGCAACCATTTTGTGCCTAGAACATCTTAATATTTATATAAAACAACAGATAGTTAAATTCTAAGACAGAGCTTTTATTTTGGTAAATAGTCTAGTTCTATGCATCAGTTGTGGGCTTGGTTTGTCATGCAAAACCTCAAGTTTCCATGAAAAATGTCCTGCCTTGGACATCTGAAGAAGTGAGAATCCTATTATGATTAAATTAAAAAGACTTTAAAAATTAGAAAAGGCAGATAAAGTGTAAAAGAGCGATTCTTTATGTAAACATACCCTTTACGATCACCTCCAATTCAGAGCCCACTTTTTACTCCTCCTCTATTTTAAGGCAGTAAAAACTAAATATATCACATATTTACTAGAAAAATACCACTAATGAGCTCCACCTCTGGTTTATTACTCTGTGTCAAGACTACATCCTTCTTTCCCTCAGGCACCTTTCTGCTTCTGCCTTTCCAAACGGACTATGCCCCCCAATCTAGAAATAGCCACAGTCAAATCACTTCCAAATGCCCTCAAACAATCCTCTCCTAAAGGCTTTAGGGTCAAGTCAATTCTAGCAACACTGGGCAACATATTGTAAAAATAATTTACAATCAACTAACTGAATACATTCAGATAGATATAATCTTATCATCCCTTCAGCATGGATTTTGGACAGGAAGGTACACCATGATTGCTCTATACACTCTCAAAGATTATACTCTTACGCATATAAATAAAGGATTGCTCAGTGGCTCCTTCTTCACTGATTACCAAAGCTGTAGATCTTGACAAGTATGCTCTTCTCCTGTCAGATCACACACACAGACAAGCAGGAATTAGGCTACAGGCTCTAAAATGGCTCAAATCCTTCCAATTTGACAGATACCTTCAAGTTAAGGAAGGCTCAGCCCCCCACCCCCCACCCCAAGGCATTACACAATGATATACATTGCCAATTCTCTTTTCCCTTATTATTAACAAAATGATCTCCAACAACTCCCCATTGTTCTTTATGCAGATGATATGGTAATGTATAGAGATGTACAGAGCTAATTCCTACCCCACAAACCTAAAAAAAAAAAAAACCTAATGCTACAAAAATGTATTGCATTGCTAGGTATATAATAACATTTAAAACTATCTGACTGCAGCCAGGTAGTTACAAAAGTGCCTACATTTTCCCCTGCTTTCTGATCTTACTTGTTGCAACCATGTCATCACATTCGTCCTTGCAAGTCAGTGGCACCACAGGGCACTCCAGCATTGTGTGATGATGTTAGCAAGCAAGCAGAAAGTTAAAATAAAATTAAAAAATAAATTGGAACTTAAATGGGCCAGTCCAGAAATCGTGGCATCCTGTTGATTTGAACCCCAAAGCAAACTTTTCTGCTAAATTAGGGACAATTCTATCTTTAACCACTTAGTTCAAAAAACTTGTGAAAAACCCAAATCCCTGAGAAAAAAATGTGTATTATTATTAGTTTAGTTTCTCAGCCTTTCTAGAATGACTATCATAACTTAAACACAACTTTTTAAATTCAGGCTTCCTATAAATATATATTCTTGTATTGCTATGTCCTTACTATCAAACACATCAATTAGCACTTTTCTCAACATATACATAAGTGCTATGTATATTTCGTATAAATATCCCTTTCACTTAACTGAAAATGTTTTATCATCTGCCCTCTCACATGTATCTCTACAAAGTCATAGGAACATTTCAGCTTATCCAACCCTATTATGTGCAGGTTTAAATGTTGTATCTCACGACAATATGTAACATACTACATAAACCCAAGTATCCCACAATCACAAATCTCATACAAAGATACAGTCCAACCAGATCCCTAAGATCACGCACTAAAAATTTTGTGAGCTCCTTAAAATTAACCAACCATAACAATGACTTTATAAGCAGCAGCAATAGGTAATCTATGGAACTCTCATTCTGCATAAATCTGATTAGAAACAAACACAAACTCTTTCAAAGCTAACCGTAAGTAATATCTAAGAAAAACCTGCATATCAGACATGCATTCCACAATTTCAATTACATGATATCATCACTTTCAATGTTACTGTTTTCCTTATACTATCTATACTTCTGAAACACCAGCCATACTTCCACTTAATTATCCCTCCCTATCTCCTACTGTTTTGTGTCAAATTAATCATTAACCAATAATCAGTTGCCTAATACCACAAATCCATCTGTTATCTGAACTCCTACAACTTTATGAAGAGAATCACGTACAAATGCGTATACAGCATAGAGACATTTTTCAGTTTAGCTTATGAGCTAGTGAGTATTTATTTTATATCATTCCATTTTGGACATGTATACCACATACCCTCCATTATGTCTCTGCATACAGTCCTGTGGACATGCACAGATATCACTGTACGTAATGCCTGTTGGTTTGTCTATTTAACATTTTTGTGGAGCTTTTCTCCATAGGCCTCTGCTGAAAAGGGGCACTTTGTGGTCAGAAAGAAGATTCCAGTTAACAAAGTAAAATAAATAACTAAACTATTTAATTAACTAACTCTGTCTTATCCTTCAGCAAAGACTGGACTGTTTTCATGAATACATTACAAAGCTATAGTATAAGGCTATATATGACAATTATTTTGCTGATTTGGCAGATAAACTGGATGAGATGAACAAGTTTTTTTCCAAATCTATCCAACACAATGAATTCTTTATGAGATGGTACAGAAACTAGTCAAATGTTTCCTTTTCATACTACTTTGGAATGAGTACACTTGTGGAGTCAAACTTCAAATTATTAAACAAATCAGGCCTAACAGATGGGGATCTGTAGCATCTGTTTGCCTTTATTGAGATGTGGGGGTTGTGAGGTATGGTACTCAGGTGCGAGGACATTACCCATTTTTTTCACGTTTGCCCTCATGATTTCATAGTACCTCTTTTTGGGGAAATAGATCTTAGGAAAACAGACAAAAGTCTTCTATGAAGCCTACATTTTTTCTTAAGGCAATATCTTCAGAAAGGGAGCGATATCATTGGACCGATACACCACCTAGGTCTGAAGTCTGGCTCAATGGAAAGTACATCTGAATGATACTGAAGATGTCTTCTTTTTTAGAGGAAACAGAAGGAGGAAATCATTTTCTTTTTTATCACAACTTCATAGTCTTAAAGTGACACTGTCAAATGTGTCAGTTATGTTAATTCATCATATGACCTTCATAAAGCTCACTTTTGCATTATTGATAAGTATAGTTGAGATAAGGCCCCACAGTTAGTGGCCTCTTGAAGAAAGTTAAAATTCTCCCTAGCAAAACTGTTGCAGTTAATCTTCTAGATTTGCAAGGCAGTCAACTTAGGAAGCAAAGTAGTTCATGATGAAGGGGATACTGACATCTGCTCCTTTGATGGAAATTGTGGGAATGGACATCTAGAAGTCTCAATTATGAGACATTTTGGATCATAGCAGGAAGCAAACAGATTCTGTTTGTGCAAAAGTATACCATGCATTTCAGCAGAAAGTCCATGTAACTGCTGTAGCAGCTTTTATTTTATACAATGGGGTGAACCAATATAAATGACTCCATCTCAGGCAACTTTACAGACGGCTTCCAAGCCAATCATCAATGTGTATTCTTCACTAAACTGCAGGAGGACTTGAACCATTTAAGTTTTACAGCTACAGCATGCTTACTTTCTATGACTTTCATTCATTCATTTTCAGAATATCCACTTAATCCAAATCAGGTTTACATAGGAGCAGAAGCCTAGCCCTACACTAGGTAGACTAACAATTCACCTTCGGCATGGCATGTCTCCGGAATGTAGGAGGAAACTAGCACCTGGCAGAAACCCATACAGAGAAAGGGGAGATTTGCCCTGAAGGCACCACAGCTGAGAACAAAACTTGAAAACCAAATGTCATTTTGTCACTTGGCATCTCCTAGTGTTCAAAACTTCTTTTTACTCATTCTACCAATTAATATGACTGTAGTATTTAAGACTTTCTAAATTTCTGGGAATGTTTACATGAGTCACAACTGTGATTAATCCCTAGGCAAAAAAAATGAAAGTACTTGAAAGTATTTAAGGGAAGTTTGCCTATCACAAGTACTTTTTTTAATGGATATTAACCATAAAGATATAACCCTCAAAAAGAAGCACTTTGTGAATCCAAATCTCACTGTCACAAGTCTTCTGTTATTGAAGACACAGCAAAATAAATTAGACCTATAAACTAGTGATGAGTTTTCAAAGCAGAAACTCAGCCATACTACTACAAGTTTCACAGCAGGGGGAAGAACAGACCTGAGTGTACACCAGTGCTGTATTTATGGCAGCTGAATAATACCATGCATTACTACCATTGCTAGCATGAGATCAGCATTTGACTACACACAGGGATCACATAGCTACTAAAAAAATATCCAGAACTGACACCTCTATATACGAGTAGCATATATGCCGTGATTTAGTTCTACAGTGGTCTTGTCTGAACATAACATTAAATGGACTGATCAACCCTGAAGTTCATGAAACTGGAATATGCTGGAAATGAATGTATGAAACCAAGATGATGTAGACATATCAGTGCAAGACGAATCATCTATACTGGTGTCTGCATTGCAACAGATGAGTTGGACATATGACTCTCTGTGGTTTTGTTGTATGCATATGGATGCATCTCTGTTTCCCCGTACATTTGATATGGACCAGGAAAAAATTATTTAAAGGTGGAATAGTATGGATGCGAAGGTCTCCTTAATGGAAGTATATAGGGCCAAGCTCCTTCAGATTAAGAATTTACTCCTACTTTTAGGGCTACAGGCACATGTGATTATAGGTATTTTTGACCTATATATGTTAATTATTTTATGCTTTAACATGGATATACAAATCCAGTAAAAACTTGTAAATCCAAGTAAAGCAGATAGTGTTAAAATGTGTCTCATACAGACTGACACACCTAAAATATTAACTTTCACTTTGTATTAGAATACAGTATAACAGAGAGATTACAGTATCATTATACAAAGCAGAAGAAAGCTGACAAATCCTTTCAAAACCATGCAATATACAACTTTAAGCAAATTATGTAACTGCTGCTATTTCAACTGAAGAATTCAGCCGAAATAGCAACCATAGAAATGTAAATTAATTACTCACAGATTATGTTATTGCCAGTTACTATATTTATGGAACTTGACTTCCCTTTTAAATACTCTGCAATTTAATTAATTTGGTTGTTTTATTCTCAGCTAACTAGCATAAGTTTTCCCTGAATATTTTGGCTACCCATAGGACAAGTTGCTTGTTTTGTCCCCCTGCTTTTCGTTACACATATAAAAATCTGATATATACAAATTTAAAAAAAGCAACATAATGGAACTCAAGTTTTACTTAGCCTCTGCACAGCCTAATGGAATGCAAGATCTTAAACTACAAACTGTTTTTTTCTGCAATGGAGATATGCAGACTGCATACTTCTATGTCATTGGTGATATTTACAAAGGTTTACTATCAAAAGCCTGAAATGTACTTTGCCGAACATCAGGTGATGGAAAGTACAGTTTCAAAGATGCACAATGCCAAACCCGAATACAACAAATCCATAATAACAAATATAAAGTGTGATCCATTAGTATGAGTTTGGCACTGTGAATGGAGATTGCGGTAGAGTGAGGATCAGGAAATTTACTCTTTTCTTCACTGCAGTGTGATCTACGACTTGGTATATATAATTTGCAAGGGGTGGGGGGGCATGGGGGGGGCTTGCCCCCCTGGAAAACGTAAACACTAAAATAGACTTTTGATTCTGAAAGTTTGGAGTTTTGAATGGGAACATTGCAGTTATCAGTTCTGACATTTAGTACAAAATGGTGAGCACATTTTCAACTTTTCAGTTCGGCATTATGCATAAATGCACAACTGCCATTCTGAATTTTGATAGTAAACCATTTACAAAAGATGCAAGAATGCCCACTAACAGTGTTTCATCTTAAAGAATTTACACAACTGCAATGGTCCTGTGCTTTTGCTTTGTAACTGTTCCGCTATGTTAGCTGCATTATTCTTGGTAACATTGCAAGTAGCAGTGTAAAGAAGCTAATTTCTCTATAGTTTGATTTGGGAAAGTGTTTTTTTAAAGAGTGACAATGAAAACGTCACTCCATGTTTTAATGGATATATATATATATATATATATATATATATATATATATATATATATATATATCAACTTTATATATACTGGTTTAGAACAATTACCAATGTGAAACAGTTAGCTCTTTTGAACATTGTATAGTCCCTGCATCAGGATCTTTCAAATGGCCAACATTCCACCTTTAGAAGTATTTTTTTCAAATTTTCTTTCTTTCTTAATCTTATAAACGTACTAAGCACAAGTAATTACCTTTTCTTAGGGGTGAGCCAGCAGCGCAGTTTGATAGAGCGACTTGCTCAGAGTCACGTAGTTGCAAGCAAAGACTGAAGGAATCAAATCCAGGACAACAGAATGAAGACATTCAGCAGCACTCATCCTTCCCCATTAACGCTACGTTGCCATCACTGACTGAATCAAAAACAGAACTAAAGAATGAAGCTTATCAGCAGCTCACAGCCTTAACTTGGTGTGTTAAACTGCCAAATATTAAATGGTGAATACTGCTGCAGTATACTGCGTCTGTCACGGTGTAGAAATAAACTGCAAGAAGGAAATGACAGGGAGTACAAGCAGTTCTGTAAGGAATATCAGTGAAAAGACCCAGACAAGAAGAACAGAATCAGCAGGTAAATGTGAAGTGGTTCAGGTCTCAGTGACTGCAGCCAACAACATGGAACAGAAGCAGCCATCAGGAAACACAATAAGAGAACATAGACTGGGACGCACTCATGAGAAATCATTTAAAATACACTAAATAGACTTAATATTTCTTAATATTTATACTGCAAGGAAAGATGGGGGACAAGAGAAATTTCAGAACCTCAAGGAAATGTTAAGAGTGTTTGAACAGTCAGGACACTGTTTTTTGAGAGTTCACATCTTTACCAAGAATATATGGAAATGTTTTTTTTTTAAGGCTAAATCGACCAATTTCCCTTCAAACTGATTTACAGTATGTTTTACAAAAAAGGTAGCAAATAAAGTCTTTAGAACTAGTTTTCTAACTTGACATCCCACACTCAGATTCTTGGTCTATGGTTTCAACAGAAACTGTCACTGAAAGTGAAACTTTTAGTTATGTACTTACCATAACTTCGGATGTATGGGATCCATCTCGCCTACATTCATAACTGATGGGCTCGATCCATCGGCTCCGACTCGGCCAACTAGTACACTAGAACGAAGTCTCTTATTGGCTGGGCTACCCTCTATCCCAGGATGCACCACACCTGCTTCCCCAGATCTTGTTTGTTCGCTTTCATACTTACATGCAAACACAGAAAAAATAGTAGTTACTACAACCAACTAAAGTTCTTCAAGAGAAGATCTCCAAATGGAACTACATTTCCTCTAAATCCGAATGGAAGGGGGAAGGAGGGTGGGTACGTATGAATGTAGGCGAGATGGATCCCATACATCCGAAGTTATGGTAAGTACATAACTAAAAGATGTAATGGGATCCTATCTCGCCTACATTCATAACTGATGGGACAGCCCCTAGCACCTAAATCCCGGGTGGCTCATTGGAAAACACTCCTGAGAACTGTGGAACCAAAGGAAGCCCTGTCTCGAGAAACCACATCTAGCTTGTAATGAGAAATGAAAGTGTGCGGAGAAGTCCAGGTAGCCGCAGCACAAATATCATCTATTGATAATTTGGCGTGAAAAGCTACAGAAGTAGCCATTGCCCTGGTAGAATGAGCCCTGACTGGAAAGGGAAGCTCTTTGTTAGCCTGTGAATAAATGAAAGAGATGCAATCTTTAATCCATTTAGCTATGGAGGTTTTAGCTACTGGTTGACACAATTTGTTTATTGCAAAGGAAACAAGCAGTTGATTTGATTTCCACGTCTGAGCAGTTCTATTCAAATAAAAACGCAGTTGTCTATGGACATCCAACTGATGAAGGATATATTCTGCGTTATTGGAAAACTCGGGGAAAAAATACAGGGAGCTCTAGAGCCTGTTGAATGCAGAAAGAAGAAGCTACCTTTGGTAAAAAGGAGGGATTTAATTTCAGGGACACTCTATGTTTGTGAAATATCAAATAAGGAGGATCAGAACAAAGAGCTTGAAGCTCTGAAACCCGCCTGGCCGAAGTTATGGCCACTAAAAAGGCGGTTTTCCAGGACAGAAATTTCAAATCGCAGGTAGCAGCTGGTTCAAAGGGGCGGGCAGTTAAGGCAGCCAGAACCAAATTTAGGTCCCAAGGGGAGACAGGATGAGATATTGGGGGCCTAAGGAGCCATGCTCCTTTAAGGAAAGACTTGCAAAGTTTGTGAGACATTAATGAAGGTTCAAAAGAAGCATGAAAATTAGATATAGCCGCTAGCTGAACCTTAATCATGGAAACTGAGGAGCCCAACTGAAAAAGAGAGGCCAGGAAATTCAAGACCTCCGATACTGGGGCGGTAAGAGGGTCTATACCTCGTTGCTGAGCCCAAAAGGCAAACCTTTTCCATTTGCTGGAATACAGTTTGACAGTGGAAGGTTTGTGAGAGGAAGACAATGTGTGGATCACCTCTGGAGAGAGGGAATTGTCTCTGACTAAGGATGGAAGCGGAGTAACCATGCCGCCAACCTCAAGGATCTGAGAGATGGGTGAGACTGTCCTGACTGATGAGTCAACAGGTCTGGCACCGGGTCCAGAAACCATGGACCTTCTACCGCATACCTCCGAAGGAAGGGGAACCAAACCTGACGAGGCTAGTGTGGGGCAATCAAAATCATGTCGCTCTCCAGGTAAATTGCCTTCTGTATCACCCTTGGCAGGAGGGGAACCGGAGGGAAGGCATAAAGGAGACTGGGGGGCCAAATGTGGGTTAGAGCGTCCCTGGGAATCTGTCCCTGAGAGGGGATCAGAGTGAAGAACTCTCTGCACTTCGCATTGTGGGGGCTGGCAAACAAGTCGCAGCAAGGGAGACCCCAGTTGGCGAAGATTTCTGCAGCCACTCTTTGGTTGAGGGACCACTCGTGGGGTAACAGGATGGTCCTGCTTAGTCTGTCCGCAATCACATTGGATTTCCCCGGTATGTGCGTTGCCATTAGGAAGCGGTTGGTAGCTACCGCCCAGTGCCAAAGTCTCATGGCTTCTCTGCACAGTGGGTACGACCTGGTCCCACCTTGCTTGTTTATATACCAAACCACCGACATGTTGTCGGATAGGATAGCAATCAGACCTTGCGGGAGAGCGTGATGGAGAGCTTGTAGTACCAGAAGTACCGCTCTCATTTCCAGGATATTGATGTGCAAATGCGCTTCCTGGGGTTGCCATGTGC
The DNA here is from genome assembly GCF_019279795.1 of Protopterus annectens. Lineage (NCBI taxonomy): Eukaryota > Metazoa > Chordata > Ceratodontiformes > Protopteridae > Protopterus > Protopterus annectens. The sequence goes on from NC_056729.1 coordinate 1,064,042,019, forward strand.
CTTGGACAGACCTGTCCAGGTAATGACCCCCCCACCCTACCTGGGAGGCGTCCGTGGTCACAGTGGCAATGGGGGACTGAGGAATAAAGGGTCGCCCCTGGTCGAGATTGGATCGGAGGAGCCACCAACGCAGATCTCAATGGCAACTCTCCGTAATCATAACTAAGTGGTTCAAGGGGAGTTCCTGATAGGACCATTGAACCGACAGAAGCCATTGCAGCACCCGCATGTGCAGTCTGGCTAAGGGGACTAGGAGTATAGTTGATGCCATCGAGCCCAACACCTGTAGAATCAGATGGGCCGGAGCTTTTGATAGAGGGAGGCAGGATCGAACTTGGTTCTGCAAAACTTGAATTCTTGCTGCCGGTAAGAAAGCGCGCATCCTTTTTGTATCTAACTCTGCGCCTATAAAGGTAATACGCTGAGATGGCTGTAGTGCAGATTTTTGCCAGTTGAAAGTAATTCCCAGGAAACGGCCCAAGGTGACTGTGGCCATGAGCACCTGAAATAGTAGATGCTTGGAGGTGGCAGTAAGGAGCCAGTCGTCTAGATATGGAAACACTTGGAATCCTAGACTTCTCAGGTGAGCAGTCACCACTGCCAGACACTTGGTGAACACCCTGGGGGCTGTGGTGAGACCAAAGGGCAGTGCTTGGAACTGGAAATGACTGTCTCCCAGGCAGAAGCGTAAATGTCTCCTGGACTCTTGACTTATCAGAATGTGATAGTAAGCATCCTGGAGATCTATGGAGCACATCCAGACATCCTTCTCCAATAGTGGGAGAATGGACTGAAGAGTGACCATTCGGAATTTGGACTTTTTCACAAAGCGATTCAATGAACTGAGGTCCAAAATGGGCCTGAAGTCCCCTGTCTTTTTTGGCACCAAAAATAATCTTGAGTAAGTTCCTGATCCGATCTGATCGGAGGGGACAGGCTGGATGACTCCTTTTTCTAGCAGCTTTGAAACCTCTATTGCTGCCTGATCCCGCTGACTGGGTGGCACGTCCGGGATCTCCCTTAAGGGAAGGGGGGGCTTGATGAAGGGAATGAGATAGCCTCCGGTTATAATCCGGAGCACCCACTGATCGCTGGTAATAGCTTCCCAAGCTTGTGGGTGTTCCGCAAAACGACCCCCGACTGGCTCCGGAGCTGCACAGTCGGGCACCAACTCAGGGACGTTGAGTGTAGGAAGAACCACGAAAGGAATCGCGGTCTCCAGAGTTACGGGGGCCTCTGCCGCCTCTGGGGTGACGTCTTCCTGAATTCCCCCCCCTGCCTCTAGAGGGGGGATCACTGGGTGGAGTAGGGAAAGACCTCTGAGTTTTCCTGAACCACATTTTCCCTCCTCTCTGGGCCTTGGGGTAAGGCCTAGAGGGAGCGGAAAAACGGGCCCCAACGGCAGTCAAGGTCTTGCCCTCCTGCTCGCACCGAGTCAGTGTGTCCTTCACCTTGGGTCCAAACAAGGATGACCCATCAAAGGGGGCGTCAGCGAAGGAAGACTTGAAGGCCTCCGCAAAGGGACACAAGCGTAACCAGGCGTGTCTCCTGAGGGCGACGCCTGTTCCCGCTGCTCTACTCGCCCCCTCGGCCGCATACGAGATGAGCCTCATGGACGAGTTCACAATGGAAAATAAGGTAGTCATCTGGGCGCCAACAGTGTGGGCTAGCGCCTCAGGTAGATTACCTGTGAGGGACTCACTTAGCTCTTTAAGGAGGTCCCTTTGGACCCTAGTAAAATGACATAAGTAATTCAGCGACCGTAAGGCAAAGACCGCTGAAGAAAGGGTTCTCTTCCCGTACCTATCCATGCTCCTGGAATCCTTATTAGGAGGGTGGATAGACGTTGAAGCCTCTGCCACGTCCTGCTGTGTGGCAGATGCCACCACCATTGCATCTACAGGAACTCCTTTTGTTAAAAATTCCTTTTGAGGGGGGGGGCTGAAAGAAATTTATTTGGTCTTGCAGGCACCGGTTCCACAGAATCAGGGTGTCCCCAAGCCCTTCGAGAAACCAAATCAAGCAATTCATCGAAGGGCGGAGACACCCAGGAGGTGGAGGGCTGGGCCCCGAAGGCCTTGAGGAAGACTGACTCCTCAGCGGAAGGGGTTTTGGCCTGCCAATCTCCTCTCTGTCTCAGAATCTCAAGGATATCCGAGAAAGAGACATCATCCGAAGATGATTTTGGGGACCCCTCCGCGTCATAGAGGTCAGTGTCCGATGTGACAGACTCATCTTGGGAGTCTACGTGCTTCTTCTTGCACAATTTCTTCCGTGGAGGCTCATCCAAAGCTGTTTCGGACGGACCCCCCGGAAGAAGGGAACCCCCGACGGGGGTGTCCTCAGGCCCTGGGGCCCCGCTGTCATGGGACTGCAGAACGGCAGAAGCACCAGTCTTCAGGTCTAGGGATGGTGAGATGGAAGCCTGCTGAGCCGGCAAGGACATGGCCAGCGCGCTCCTCATGGCCTCAAAGGCAGGACCTCCAGACTCCATGGAGATCACTGGCCGAGAGGCCATGACGGCACTAGGAATTCCGGCAGCCGATGCTCCGAGGGGAAGACTAGGTACCGAGGCACCCAGTCCCAAGATGTTCCCCTCGGCCCCGGCTGAGGAAGTCCCAGTACCAAACCCTGAACCCGAGGACAGGGTAGGAACAATGGTCGGTGCCAATAGACCTCGAGGGGGTCTCAGTTCTGACCGTACGGCTCCGCCTTGCTCCACCATCACCGACTCCAACGGCTCCGAGGAGGTTGGAGGAGGAATCGAGAGTTTCGGAGGGGGGATCGGCTCCGAAGCCAACTGGGCCGGAGCCGAGACCATTTGTGCAAAAACTGGAGACTGGAAAAGCCTCTGAATAACCCTATCCAAATCCGAATCCAACAATTTGGAGGATTTAGAGGAAGTAGACAGGGGTCGAGACGACTTTCCTCTCGGCTCAGACAATGTAGGGGTCCGGCTCCAAAAGGGCTCCAACACTATCGGCGCCGGATCCGGCACAGCACGAATAAGGATCGGCGCCGAAGGAGCTTTCGGAGCCGAGGGGGAAGAGTCTGAGCTGCACACCTCCACCGGCTCCGAAACCATCGGAACCGATGGGGGTGATTCGCCTCTCGATGCTCCAACCTGCGGTTCCGAAACTAATGGAGCCGAGAAAAGAGGCATCGAGGCAGACCCTTCGACCCTCAGCTCCGAAGTCAGTGGAGCCGAGGAAGAAGAGGTCGACTTATGCTTCTTAGCAGTCGGTTCCGACGGACTTGTCGGAGCCGACAACCTTTTCTTTTTAGAAGCAGTAGAAGATGAATCCAAAGCTTCCTCAAAAGAGGGCTTAATAAGACCCTTCAAGATCAATTTATTTTTTCGTTCTTGAAGAACCCTAGCAGAAAAAGCATGACACACACTACATGTCTCCTGCAAATGTTTTGGCCCTAAACAATATACACATATAGAATGACTGTCTGTAATAGACATTTTATAATTGCACCTAGTGCAATTTTTGAACCCTGATTTTTGTTCTTTAGACATGCTTATACAATAACACTATGCAATAACACTATGCAATACCCAAATTTTGCGCAAAGAACAGAAGTGACTAAAAAAAACCAAACTGTTAGAGCGCGAGAAAAAAATGGCACGAGCTCTCTAGAGAAAAGATTTACCTCACAAGAGAAATGACAATCACAAAAGAACACAACAACGGGCAAAAGCCCTCTAACTTAAACGGGCTTTGCCCGGAAGAAAAAAAGGGAAAATAACAACACAGACAGTCCACTAAGAAGGGCAAAGGCCCTCTAACTTAAACGGGCCTCGCCCGACCAACGATATATAAGTATCGACAATAACACTCAATCACTCACACAAAAAAAACACGAAATAGCCGTTAAAACAGCTGTTGTATTAAATTGTGAAGAAAACCCAAGGTCAAAGACCAGAAAAAAGTAATGAAAGTACACTTAGCTCCAGCCAAGTCGAGACCACGTCTAGCTTGTAAAGCGGCAAACGAGATCTGGGGAAGCAGGTGTGGTGCATCCTGGGATAGAGGGTAGCCCAGCCAATAAGAGACTTCGTTCTAGTGTACTAGTTGGCCGAGTCGGAGCCGATGGATCGGCTCCGAGCCCATCAGTTATGAATGTAGGTGAGATAGGATCCCATTACATCTAGTTGTTAATAGTTACTATCAGTCAACACTGCAATGTATACTGTACTGAAAACTGTTCACTAACCAGCTGAGTAAGGTGCTTCATGACTTAGGTGGATTCTGTTAAGACCCTTTCACAGATTAACACTAATGCTTCATGTAAGCGAAGGTAATTGCCACATTGGTCATGGCTTTATCATCCACTCAGGTTTACGACTTAGAAGGTTTAAAACATTTGAAATTGTGCAACAAATCTATGAGTCCCTGGTGCACCAGATGAAGCTAAAGAAGACAACATGCATTTCACATTAGGACTGACTAAATAAACAAATGTGCACAATGCTTTCAAATAAATTCTATAGACACTGATATTATTGTTCTCCCCATCACAAGGACTTACCTATCACACATCCAAAAAGTAATCACATTAACTTTTACGGGATATTATTCGGATCAACTTGATACTGAAAACAGAAACATATACATAAACATCTCAGTCCTTACAGAAGAGCAGGATGGTTGCTTCTATTTAGATGGTAAGAAGTTAAAAAGCTCTAAAACATATCTTAGAACAATGCTGCCTCCAGCATAAAAAATGGTTTCTCAATCAATCTTGAGAACATCATGTTTCCTTACCAAATATAACACAGAAGTTACTGTGCATTAGGCTAAAATTGAAAAAAATTCCATATAAAGTTAAACGTCATTCAGCAATATGTGCTATCAATATTTAAAACCACATTTTACTTATCCTGTACAATCATATGTATTTCTTGACATGGCTTATGCAAATCATCAAATTCAAATACTGTTTCAAACTGAGTACTATTGAAAAGGACAAGGCTTCATCAGTGTTTCTTTCATCTTTGTAGATTAATCATGGATAATTTTCAATGCCGACACATTAATAAGACTACAGTAGCAATGTTCCATGTTACCAGCGCACATAAGGAGATACCTTTTTCCCTAGGTCTCTGGCGAAAATAGGATCTGCCAAGTTTGACTTTCCTGGACAAATAAATAGTTGAAAATGAGGAGCAGGATATTAAACCTAATGGATATCTGATGAGTTAAATGCATCTGCTGCATGATGGACTTACTTCTTTTACTAAATTTGACAGTAGAATAATTCTGTATAATGATTTTGGGCTCAAGTTATATGAGTAAATTCAAATCAATATACATACTCCTAGAGTCATAGCTGGCTCATTTAGCTCCCAGTGCCACTCCCTTGTCTGGTTTCCTTCAGCCACAGTTTGAGGAGCACAAAAATGCAGTTGCATAAATTCTACTGTTAGATATTTGTAGTGCATGCTGCCTCACTGGCACACAGCTAGCAGAGTAGTAGTGCTCTGCTACCCTATTGCTGACGGTCTACCTAGCTCAGAACTCCTCCCACTGCCAGTCTGCCTGTGGATGTGGTGCACTACTTAGCTGAGGGCACAGGAACTGCCTTTCAGATCAGTTCTCTATGGTCCAGAAGGAAGAGACTATGAAACCGCAAGCTTGCGAACACCTACTTTTTCAAACCAAAACACACACACACCACAAAAAAGGCCACTGACCACAACTCAGTGTCAACTCCACCACCATACTATCCACATCCAAAAAAGTAGATGGTAGGTGGGTGCTGACAGTTAAGGCAGCATGTTGTACGATCATCTACTGTTACATGTGAGTAGGACATACACAACTGTACTGTGTTCAACAAATATACTGCCTTACTGGCATATGGGCAGATCCTCAAAGATTATTCAACCTAGGAGGAAGAAGGATAAGGTTCCAGAAGACTCTGGAGAATGGTCCTAACTATTCCTGCTCTGGATTCAAAAAAGGCATCCAGCTTGTAGTGCTTCATAAAGGTATGGACAGAGGACCAAGTAGCTGCCTCTACAATACTCCTAGAGTTCACTGCTTTCCAACAAGACACTGAAGAGGAAAGGATCTTGGTGGAATGCTGTTTTACCTTGCCTGGATGTACCTTGCCATGGTGGGTCTAACAAAAAACAATACCGGAGGGCAACCAGCATTCAATGGTTTGCTTAGAAACAGACTGACCCATCTTTGTCTCTGTCTAGGAAATGAAAAGCCTTTCAGCCTTCCTGAAGGGTTTCATTCTGTCAAGGTAATACCTGAGCTGCCGATGCACATCTAAGGTATGAGGTATCCTCTCTCCCTTATTCTTAGGTCCGAGAAACGAACACAGGTTGATTAACAGACTAAGTGAGGGTAAAATCTGAGACCACTTTTGGCATGAGTGAGGGGTTAGTGCATAACACAACCCTATCCCTGTGGAAAAGAAGGAAAGTTTGACCCACCATGAAATCTTACAGCACAGAGACTCACCTTGCAGATGTCAGACCATTAAGCAAAGCAGTTTTCCATGTTAAGAACTTCAGATGAGTCTGAGCTGCAGATTTGAAAGGTGGTGAGGTAAATGTTTCCAGAATATAGCTGAGATCCCATGAGGGAGTAATTTTCTTGCAAGGGGGGGGGCTCATACACAATACTCCTTTCATGAACTGTTTTACCAAAAGTGAAAAAGAAAGACGTGGATCCATCGGCAGACAAGCAGAGGTGGATGCTAAATATACCTTAACAAACACATACAATTAGTTATCCTGAAGTACCTCACAAAAGTTTTTCATGAACATAGGAAAGTTAATCTTAAGGGACACTCTGTTCCCATTAGGCACCACTTTGAAAACCTCATTCACTTGTAAACATAAGATTTACTGATAGCAGGTTTTCTATACTCCTTTAATACCTGCTACACATCCTCATTAAACAAGTGTCTAAACAGAGTCAAAAACTGAATCATCCAGGCTGTTAGTTGTAGTAGTTCCAAAATGGGGTGCACCACTAACCTCGGAAACTGCATGAGCAAAACCAGAGCATGAAGTTGTCTGTGGTAATTGCATTTGGACAATGCTATTAGAAGGGAGATTCAAGACTGCCTGAGTCAACAGGGGGTCACCACAATGATTTCTGGCATTTCTTTCTGAACTTTTAGAAGTACTTTGTGAATCAGTGGAAGGGGTGGAAATGCATAAAGGAACATTCCCTACCCAAGGAAGCAAGAATGTGTCTGTCCTTTAAGCATGGCTGCAAGGATATCTAAAACAGAATTTCTCCAACTCTCTGTTTTGAAAGCAGGTGAACAGATCTATTTGAGGCATTTCACACATCTGAACTAGATCCTGGAACACAAATGCCTTGAACAGGCACTCATTCTGGTCTACCCAAGACCTGCTTAACCTGTCTGCCATGATGTTTTGCTCTGATGGAATGTATGATGCCTGAAGAGTAACAGAATGCTGTAAAGCCAGCTCCCAGGCCATCACTGCCAATCAGCATTGATGGTACGACCTTGCATCCACTTGTTTGTTGAGGTACCACATTACTATGGTGTCCATAACCACCAAAACAGGACCCGGTAGTGGTGAGGGACTTTCAAGGTGTGGATCACTGCCAACATTTCCTTAATACTGATGTGTTTCTACACAACCATGGGCTCCAAAGGGGCTTGCACTTGCACTCTCACTGACACTGCTAGCCAAGCAAATACACATGAATCTGTCTGGACCTGTTGTGGCAGTACAAGAGGGAAGAAGGGAAGTCCTGGACTGATAGCTGTGTTCTCCAACACTGCAACTCTTGTCGGATGAAAGGCAACACTGGTAACTGAGATTATAGGGAATGTACGTGCCAGGTCCAACAATTCCAGATATACCACTGAATTTTCCTCATGTGGAGATGGGTATCATGAGAATCATGGATGTCATAAGTCCTACAATGTTTAGGAATTGTCTCACAAAGGCAGAATTCTTCCCGGAGGATTCCTGAAACAGCATCTGCTAAGACAGGCCCTTGTGTTCAGGAAGAAAGGCCATTATTTTGGTGGAGTCAGTTAAGCACCCCAAAAAGACTTGTCTTTGCAAGGGGTCAGGCAAGACTTCAGAAGGTTCAATTTGAACCCTAGCTGAGAGAATAAGGTTGAGACCTTCTCTAGTGATTCCAAACACCTGGATGCAGACTTGCACAGATCAGCAAAGTTGTGCAAGTAAGGAAAGATGTGAATGCCAAGAGTCCAACAGTGAGCCACAATCGGATCGAGGCATTTGGTAAACACTCAATGTGCAGTGGATAGCCCAAAGGGCAATGCAGAGAACTGATAGTGCAAATGAGAAACAATAAATCTCAGATACTTCCTGAAGTGATAAACAATAGGAATATGGTAATACATATCCTTCAATTCCAGGGTCACTGTAAAGCAACAGTCCAGCAAAAGAGGAAGCACGGTCTGCAGGGTAAGCATTTTGAACATAGGGACCTTGACAAATGTATTTAGAAAGAAAATGTTCAACACAGGTCTTCACAACAGCTAGTTTTTGGGAACAAAGAAATGTCAGGAGTAAAAATCTTTCATCCTTTCTGAAGGAGGGACCGGTTCTTTGACCTCTGAGTTCAGCGTCCAGCATTTGCCAGAGTATAAGGGGAAATAAGTCTGATCCTAAGGTTGAGAGGGCACCCAAATTAACTGAGGAGGCATGTTCCTTTCACTGCTACTTGTAACCTCTGTCAACAATGTTGAGCATCCACCCTTTGAAAACTACTGATGCCAGGCTGCCTTGTTGAGACCTAACTTTTCAGATGAGGCAACCAGAGCAAGGCTTGAAAAAGATGGGTGCCGTGCCTTGACATAGTCATAGGTTGGAAGGGGGTTTATTCTTTTTCTGAAAGAAACACCTCATGTTATGTTTAATGAAGTTCTTGTCCTGGGATTTCCTTTTGCTGCCTTGGTTTTGTTTGGCTGCGACTTGTTTGTTGAGCCACAGAAAATTATCCTGCTTAATGGAGGGAAAATTGGCAATATGGAACATTTTAGGCAACCCCTGCATCAGTTTACCTCTATCATCTCAGTGTTTAAAGATCTGATTAGCTGCTGTCCCAAACACATGCACAATCAGAATCAAGTGGCGCATTCAGAATCTCATTTTTTAACTCATCAGATAAGTGTTAATTGTGCAACCAAGCATACTTCCTTATCACCACAGACATAACTGCATTTCTATAAGCAGTATCAGCCCCTTCCGAGATATTTTTTAAAGCATGTTTAGGCACTTGAGAACCACTGGTCATAATACTTTTGACAAAAACTTTTTTTTCTCAAAAGGTAATGATGCAGCAAGCTCATCTAAACTATACATTGACCTCAACACAAACTTCCACATAGAACACTTGTAGTTAAACACCTTAAAGTCTACAGTCCTAGACTGCACCTCCTGTTTTCTGCAGCTGTTCATCCTCAGGGGAATCTGACTGATTCTTCAATATCAAATTCAGAATCCTTTTCAAAATCAGGATCCCTGGACGGTTGAACAGAGGTGTGAGAACCATCATTACTCATAACCTGGGTATACACACCAAAATCAACAGCCTGAACAATGGCTCTAGACATAGCCACTAACTATGGTGTAAACAGCCTCTGACTGTGTTACCCTGTGACAAGGTGGGTCTTCTGTCTCTTTTTTGCATGCATTACACAAGGGGGAGAATTCATGGGGGAAGGCGTATCAACAGTAGTAACACATTATGCACCCCTGTCTTCCCCTGCACCTAAAAAGTTTGGTTTCCCATACCTGAAACAGGCAATGGTATAGCCACTGAGGCCATGTCTGACCCTTAGTACCACAACTGTGCTTGACACATCACCATACCAGGGGACATGGAGGCAAAACAGGTAAGTGATCTGATAGCCTGATTAAGGCTACTGTGTAATCAAAAGCCATAGGGTGAGTCATATTTCTTTTATTTTCTGTTTTTTAGGTGCACAATGGGCAGATCGGAGGGGGGGGGGGCACCACATCTCTGTTCCTCAAGTCAGGGGACAAAAAAATTAGACAAAATACTAGCCAGATCAATACTAAATACTGGTTGCACAGTCAGATGAGTGGCAAACTGACAAATACCACTATTCTCCCTATAAACAGCAATCTGAAGAATGTTTCTGTAGGGATACTATTCTGAACACTGCACTGAATAAAATGACAGTAGTTTCAGTAACACAGCTCCATGCACAAAAGTCCCCTAATTTTGTAAAAAAATAAAAAGGGCTGGTTTCAGTCCAAATGAATGTACACAGTCTAAAATATTATTACACAAGAAATAAATCATAAGCTGATGAAAAATTCCCTTAGAAATGTTTAACATACAAAATGGCACCAAAATTTTTATTTAAACGAAAAAAAAAAAATAAAATGGAGTAATGCTGCTCACTCACCTCAAATAATCGGGTCTATATTAAATCAGAGAACGTTTAAAATAGCAAACGCTGATTTATCGGCCCTTTAAAAACGAAAGCTTGAAATCCTGAAGACATGGAACAGCGATTTTTTTCCCAGGGAAAAAAATCCCTGGGCCGTTTTTGAGACTTTGCCATTTCCTCCATTGTGGTGCGATCTTGGAGTTGGTATATTTAAGTAGGGGGAGTGGGAGTGTGGGGAGGGGGGTGAAGCCTCCCACTTTATTTAGTGTTTTGAATTTTTTTTTTTTTTTTTGTGGAACAGTGATTTTTTTTCCCTGGGAAAAAAAATCGCTGTTCTGTGTCTTTGGGATTTCAAGCTTTCACTTTTAAAGGGTCGATAAATCAGCATTGGCTATTTTAAGCATTTGCTGATTTAATATAGACTCAAATAATCATAACCCCCCCCAAAAAAAACTGCAATATCAGCAAGTTTCCCTATCAAAATTTCCAGCTGAAGATTTTAATCAACAGCATAGACCTTACTGTGTTACTCAAAGAAAGAACAGAAGTATATACAACATTTCTAATCAGAAAAAATTAGAAGGTATGTACTTACCATAACTAGGCATCTGTGTTATCCATTTTCATTCTTCTTCAATATATGGGTTTGGATCCAACCCTTGGATCCCACTTAGCCGCATATTCAAACTTTAGATCCAGATCTCGAGCTCCTCCCTCGACACATAATGCCCTATTCCATCCCATTACCTCAGATCAGGTCTGTTGCAATATTTCCCTACGGTTAAACAGAGATAGGTATAGTTGACAGAAAAGGCAGGGCTCAAATGCAAAACTGTAGGTTTAAAATACATTCCAGTAAGTCTCTCCAGAAAAAAATGGATGGTGGATGGATGGGAGGGAAGTTCAGGAAGAATGAAAATGGAGAACACAGATGCCTAGTTATGGTGAGTACATAACTTATAAATCTGATGTCCTTTTCATTCTTCCTCAGCCTATGGGGCAGAGTCCCCAGCTATGCTGATCTTGGGTGGTCTTCATGGAAGGATATTTCTGAGTACCACCGAACAAAAGGTAGCTCTGTTTCTAGAGATAATACCTAATTTGTAATGAGTAACAAAGATATGAGCATTGGACCATGTAGCTGCAGCGCAAATGTCATCAGCAGATGTACTTGACCAAAAAGCAGATTCTGATATCCCTCTCACCAGGCTAGATAAGGAAAAGGTCACGGTCAGCTGTCAGTCAGGTGCCAGGTTATGCCATATCACACATGCACTCAAGACTCTCAACAACAGGTACTGTTATGACTCTGTCATTGTCCATGTTGGTGTGTACGATTTGAGACATACCTCTCTAGACTATATGAAGAGAGACATGACGGAGCTCTTAGACTATGTGTCTCAGGCAGGTATGTCCCTAGCCTTAAGCAGCATTTTACCTTCAACTTGGATGATGCCTCAATACAAACAGAAAATGACTGACTTCAATAATTGGCTTAGCTTCTGGTGTCATTCTAAGGGGATCCACTATCTGTCAGCCTGAGATGACATGATCAACACACCTCGATGCTTTGCCAGGGATGGTCTTCATCTGTCACCCCTGAGATTTCGGCTACTGGCTAAGGCTCTTGCCACCCCCATAGTGCCTTTTTTAGGCAGTGTCTCAAAAACAAAATTCTCAATGTAAAAACTCCATCTAAAGACAACCTTAAGGTTATGCTGCTAAACGCTAGGAGTCTCAACATGAACATTGCACTCACTGGAAGCTCTCCTCACCTTGGAAGATGCAGACATTTGTGCAGTCACGGAGACCTGGTTAAAGGCTGTGCAGAGCACTCCAGCCACACCAGGTTATACCTCCTTCCACACATTCAGACCTCAAACTGAATATGTGAAAACTAAAGGAGGCAGTGTATCAATATTCATTAAAGATAAATACACCTCCAGATTGGTTAAACAGTATGATTCCCTGGAGACACTTCAGGTGCAATTAACTGTTGGTAGGATACCTGTTCAAGCCATTGCAAGCTACAGGAGCCCATTCATGAATCAGGACACCCACTTTGCCTATTTGGACCTACTTGAGTCTATCAAGATACATCTGAACACCATGGTTTGGGCGAAGTTAACTATCCATCCATTGACTGGGTAAACTAGTTGTGCTCAGACTCACTTGCCCAAAGGTTCCTCAACTTCATTAACTCCAAAGCCCAGGACCTACTGGTTGACACCTTCACAAGGGGTGCCAGCATCCTGGATCTGATGCTTACCAATATGGCTGACCACTGTAGCACCCCCACTGTGAGGTCCACCCTGGTGAGATCTGACCACAAATCAGTCTCATTCAAAGTAACTATCACACCTGCCTAAGTAACTATCACACCTGCCTCCTCCACCTCCAAACAGCAACTAAACTAAAAAACTTTGCCAAAGCAGACTATAGCCTTTTATGGGATGTTATAAATAGCTTCACTGCACCTCCTCCCTCAGATGGAACTGGCAACTATACAAACTTAAGTAAAGTCAAAAACAGTAACTCAGCTATATCCACTCGTCAGGGGCAAACATCAACTGTAACATCCACTATGAAAGCAACTAAAGAAGTTGTATTCAACTATGCCAAGCTCTACACCAATGGTTTATACGAACACTTATATACCTGCACTGACTCGATCGTACATGATAGGACCAAAACAAGGAAGAGCAAAACTGCCTGGTGGGCAACTGTCATTAACAGGCTTTACAATAACAGAAAGAAATTGCTGTCTAAGAGTATGAGGGAGCGAGCCCTCCTAAACTGGAAACATTCTTCTCAGCTTTAACAAGCAAATAAGACTTTTTGTGAAGTCCACCAAAGTAAACTACGAGTCCATATTAGCTTCCTCAACAAAGGACAACCACAAGGCATTCTATAGTCACATCCATAACCTAAAAGGAAAGGCTCAGATCTGTGCCAAACTGGTAGTTAATAATAATACAACATATACTAAGCCTGTGGACATTACTAACCTGTTGGCCAACAGGTCCTGTGAAAACTTCACTCCCTTGTCCCTGCCACATATACCCCATGATATCCCTACCACTTGTCCTCTACCTTGTATCCTGATAACATCCCAGGCTGCGTCCCATATGGGCTCCAACATGAATTAGCAACACCACTGGGAACTCTTTTCACTCATAGTCTAAGCACTAGCTTCATATCACCTGAATGGAAAACAGCCACTGTTATTCTCTTGCACAAAAGTGGTGCTTCCACTGACCCCAGGAACTACAGACCTATTAACCTGACTAGCCCTATCTGCAAGGCCATGGAACAAATCATCATGGACCTTATAAACAAAGATATAGGTAATCTTCAAACACTTGACCCTACTCAGTTTGGATTTGTCAAAGGGAGATCATGCCTGTTAAACCTGGTGGACTTCTTTGAGACAGTCACCAAGGCCCTAGACAAAGGGAAACCTGTGCATACAGCATACCTGAATTTAGCCAATGCATATGACACTATCCCCCACTCAGGCATCAGTGGAGAAATTAAGTCAATAAGGAGAAATTAATCATAGGCACTAAACAGTCTATAATTGCAGAGTACCTTGCAAAGGTAAGAGAAAACAGCTCTTAAACTTTACAAAAAAGCACCTAAACAGGCATGTCCAAGGGTCAGCTTCCGGTGATTTCTCCTGTCCACCTGGTGAATCTGGGCATACTGGGGCAGTGCGGCAACTGCCTCATGTACACAGACAATCCTCTCCTCCTACCACCCAACACTACAACCTGCAAGAGATGCACTTACATAGCCAAACTGGAAGCTAACCTCTCTCCGGCCAAGATTGTGCTAGACAGTCAAGAGAAGAAGGTTAACACCTGCATTACACCTCAAGCAACTCACAGCCCTTCAAAACCCACACCATCAACACCCACACATAGCAACACTAAACCTACATATGCGGAGGCCCTTAACATTAACCTGCCCAAGCAACAAGGACCTCCGAAGTTGAAATGCAAAGAAACACCAGCCACAACCAAAGTGACACATAGCTCACAACACCAGTGTGCCACCCAACAACAGCCCCTAAGGAAAGACAATGTATCCAACACTTTAGTCATAGGTGACTCTATAGTCAGGCACACTGATGTCCCACTCACCAGGCTGAACAAGGAGAAAATTACAGTCAGATGCCTGTCAGGTGCCAGGATCCATCACATAACGCATGCACTCAAGTCACTCCACACCAAGTACAAATACGACTCTGTCATTGTCCATGCTGGAGTGAATGATTTGAGACATACCTCCCTGGACTACATGAAAAGAGACATGGAAGAGCTTTTGGATCATGTGACCCAGGCAGGTATGACCCTAGCCCTGAGTAGCATCCTGCCTTTGCCCAGAATGATACCACCCTATTCCTGTGTTGTTGTTTAAATTTGGAGGTTTTTGCAGTTGATCTGGGACACTCCCTCCAGTCCCATCTCTTTACCTCATTCTACCTAATAGACTCCTTCTGCATTGTTTTTAGTCATTTTTAATTTAATTGCATTTTTTAAACTGTTTGGTCTAACATTGCTACATACTCAAGTGTGCTAGCTTGCACTGCATTTGAATTGTTTTGACTGCTGTTTTAGCTACTTTTCTGTATAAATTAAAAAAAAAATACCTTTCCTGTAACTAGTGTAGTCCAGATTCAGATTTGCTGTATCCAGGACTGTATGTAAGCTTCTGAGCCCCCAAGCTTTCTGTGTTGGAGGGAAGCCTTCTAGCTTATCAGTGGGAGTAGTAAGCACTAGGTAACCTATCTACCACATAAGAAGTGGTTCTGGCCCAGAAATTGCAGTTATTGGCCATTTGGGCAGTTTTTCCATCTCTCTCAACTTTCTGATTTAAAAGCCCACATTTGCACTTGTTTCCCCCTTTCCTGTAACTAGTTTAGTCCAGATACAGATTCTTACTTTTAGCACTTGAATTTGCTTATTCGTGATAAGCGCTTGTTCAGAACTTGTAAGCACTAAATAACCTACTAATTACTACAGCACTCAACCTTCCTCATTACCTAGAGGAAAACAGTTTTGGTACTTACTTTCCTCACTTGCTTAGAGAAAAACAGCTCTTGTACTCACTTTCCTCACTTATCTAGAGGAAAATAGTTTTTTTATTCAGGCATCTCCAAGGGTCAGCTTCCAGTGTTCTCTCCTGTCTATCTGATGAATCTGGGCATCTTGGGGCAATGTAGAAATTGCCTCATGTACACAGACAACTCTCTCCTCCTACCACCCAACACTACAACCTGTGAGAGATGCACTTATCTAGCCAAACTGGAGGTAAAGCTCTCTCCAATCAAGAATGAACTTGACAGTCAAGAGGAGAAGGTAAACACTTGCACCACACCACACTCATCACATAGTCTCACTAAATCTACACCACCAAAATCCACACATAGAAACACAAAAACATTCGCGGAGGCTCTCAATAATAATCTGTTCAAGCAACAGAGACCTCCAAAGCAGAAATGCAAGCAACCTCCACCCCCTAACACAACCCAAATGACACAAAGCCCGCAGACTCAGTATGCCACTCAACCACAGCCAATAAGGCAAAACAACGTACCCAACACACTAGTCATAGGCAACTCTATAGTCAGGCACACTAATGTCCCACTCATCATGCTAAACAAGGAGAAGGTTACTGTCAGCTGCCTGTCGGGTGCCAGGATCAGCCACATAACCCATGCACTCAGGTCACTCCACAACAAGTACAAATATGACTCTGTCATTGTCCATGTTGGTGTGAACGGCCTGAGATGTACCTCCCTGGACTACATGAAAAGAGACATGGAAGAGCTCTCCGATCTTGTAGCCCAGGCAGGTATGACCCTAGCCCTGAGTAGCATTCTGCCATCACCCTGAATGATGCCGCAGTACAAGGACAAAATGATTGACTTCAACAATTGGCTAAGCTTCTGGTGCCATTCTAAAGGGATCCAGTATCTGTCTGCCTGGGATGACATGGTCGACAGACCACCATGCTTTGCCGGAGATGGCCTGCACCTGTCACCCTTGGGATTCCGGATATTGGCTAAGGTTCTTGCCGCTCCTATAGTCCCTTTTTTAGGCAAGGTTCAATTGACAATTTCACCACCGTAACAGGAACAGGCAAGCAAAAACTGAGGGTGATGCAACTCAACGCTAGAAGTCTAAATCTCAAAATGCACTCACTTGAGACACTCCTTAAAATGGAGAACATCGATATCTGTGCAGTGACTGAGACCTGGTTCAAGACTCCAGAGAGCACCCCTGCACTACCAGGCTATAACTCATGCCACACTTTTCGGCCATGTAACCTGGACCGGAACACCAAAGGTGGAGGTGTGTCCATATTCTTTAAGGATATCCACACTTCCAGGCTAGTTGCTCAGCATAATGCAGCCGAGGTTTATCCAAGTGCAAGTAACTCTGGGCAAAATTGCAATCCAAATTTTTGCTTGCTACAGATCACCCACCATGCCCCAAGATTCCCACTCCTCTTTTCTTGATGTACTGGAAAATATTAGGGTTCAACCAAACACCCTAATAATGGGCAATTTCAACTACCCCACCATTAACTGGGAAAACTACTCATGTACCAACTCCTTCGCTCAACGCTTTCTGGAATTCAGAAACTCCAATGGATCACCTTATCCACACCCCCAACAGGGGCAACAATATCCAAGATCTAGTCATTACCAATATGAGTGACTGGTGTTTCACACCTGAAGTCAACTCCTCATTGGTCTGATCCAACCATAAGCTAATTACCATAGATATCCACATCCTGCCTCCACCCCCCCATTAAGGAAACCATGGTAAAAAATTTCTGCAAAGCCAACTTCATGCTTCTTAAGACAGAAGTGGTGAACTTCATGACACCCATGCAGATGGACAATACAGTTATGACTACTGAATCCTACACAATTGCACTTTATAAGCACTTACATGAGTGCATGGATCGTGCTATCCTAAACAGAACCAATATGCTATCCTCCAAAAAAAGGAAGCCAATCTGGTGGTCCCCTGACATAAACAAACTGTACAACAGAAGGAAGAAACTCTTGCAAAAGAGAGTCAAATCCCACGAGTGGAGGAGCTCCCTGGTCAGCCTCAATAAGAAGCTGAGATCCCTGATAAAATCCTCCAAAGCTAGTTATGAAAACAAAATTGCCACTGATTCTAAAGACAACCACAAAGCATTCTATAGCTATGTCAAGAATCACAATGACAACACTCAGATCTGCTCTGAGTTACAGCACAATGGCACTAAATATACAGACCCAACCGATATTGCCAACATCCTAGCAGATAGGTTCAGTGCTAACTTTACCCCCCTCTCACCTCCTAAAGAGCCCATCTCTATACTGGAAGAATGCAAAGTTCCTGTAATCATGGCTGCACAGGTAAAAACCACACTCTCCAAAGCCAAGAACACAGCATCCATGGGACAAGACAACATCCCAGGCTGCGTTCTACATGAACTACAGAACAAACTGGCACCCCGCCTAAGTACCATGTTCAATCATAGCCTCACCTCAGGCTTTGTGCCTGCTGAATGGCGCACAGCAACGGTTATCCCACTCCACAAGTGGGGAGCCACCACGGACCCCGGGAACTACCATCCCATTAGCCTGACAAGCCTGCTCTGCAAGGCCATGGAACGTATCATCATGGAATTTATAAACAAAGACATTGGTAATCTCCAAACTCTGGATCCCACCCAGTTCGGGTTTGTAAAAGGCAGATGATGTCTCCTAAACCTGATAGACTTCTTTGAAGCAGTCACCAAAGCCGTAGACAAGGGTAAGGTGGTTCACACAGCCTATCTAGATCTTGCCAAGGCTTTCGACACCATCCCCCATTCTGGAATTATAGATAAACTCACTAAACTAAACTAGGTATAAATCCCTATGTCACAAGATGGGTTGCAAACTGCCTCACTGACAGAACCCACACTGTGAAAGTAGAAGACTCCAAATCTGACTTCAGACCAGTGACAAGTGGAGTACCACAGGGTTCAGTCCTGGGTCCTCTCCTGTTTGGTATCTACTTCTCTGAAGTACAGGCTAACACAGAAGGTGTTTGGCTAACGAAGTTCACAGATGACTGCAAACTAGGAGCCATAATCGAAACTCCTAACGATGTGGACATCCTACAAAAGGGCCTTGCTGAGACAGATGCCTGGTGTCAGAGCCATGGCCTCAAGCTCAATGCTAAAAACTGCATTGTCATCCCCTTTGTTAAAAACTCTGTACCCATGAACTACAAAATAGGCAGTAGTAAACTTAACACCAAAAGTGTGATAAGAGACCTTGGGACACAGGCGGACAGTAGGCTCTCCTTTGATAATCACATTGCCACAGTAGTCAGGAAATCCTTCTATGTGGCACACCTCATCGCAAAAGGTTTCTTATTCAGAAAAAAAGAGGTAATTGTTCCCTTCTACTCATCACTCATTAGACCCATTATAGAGTACAATGCCCCTTTTGGTATGTACCTCACAAGACATCTACAACAACTGGAAAGGCCGCAGAAATACCTCACAAAGAGGATTACTGGCCTCAAACAGATGCCCTATGCAGACCATCTCAAAAAACTCCAGCTTTACTCCGTCGCATATCGCCTACTCAGAGGTGATATCTGCCTAACATACAAAGCTATGTCAAACCCAGAGCTGTTGGACATGCTCCACTTAAAGAAATCCCAATCCCTCCGAGCTATGCTCTAGGGACCTAAACCTTGTCACCACAATAAACAGAACATGCATGAGGGATAGATTCCTGTCCCAGAGACTTCCCATACTCCGGAATAAACTACCTATCTATATCAAACAAAGCTCCTCATTAGCACTCTTCAAGAAAAATCTTGATGATTGGATGGGAAATAGGAAATTCACCCCGGGGATCATCTCTGTGGCTCTGCTCGACAGTGGCACAGGAAAATAATTTTCTTGGGTGGCAAAAGCCAGGGTACCTTTTTGGCTGGGCTTGTATAGGCCCCAGGCCCGATAGCCTAGTACCTACCTATGAACCTATGAACCACAGTATAAGGACAAAATGATTGACTTCAACAATTGGCTAAGCTTCTGGTGTCATTCAAAGGGGATCCAGTATTTGTCTACCTGGGAAGACATGATCGACAAACAACGATGCTTTGCCAGAGATGGTCTGCACCTCTCACCCCTGGGATTCAGGTTACTGGCTAAAGCTCTTGCCACCCCTAAAGTGCCTTTTTTAGGCAAGGTTCAAAGGATAAAACCACCACCGTAACAGATACAAGCATGCAAAATCTGAAGGTAATGCTACTCAATGCTAGAAGTCTAAACCTCAAAATGTACTCTCTCGAGGCACTCCTAAAAATGGAGAACATCGATATCTGTGCAGTAACTGAGACCTGGTTCAAGGCTCCAGAGAGCACCCCTGCAATAACAGGTTACAATTCTTACCACACTTTTCGGCCACAAAACCAAGACCGAAACACTAAAGGTGGAGGAGTGTATGCACATTCACCAAGGATATTCACACCTCCAGGCTAGTTGCTCAACACAATGCATCTGAAATTCTCCAGGTGCAACTAACACTAGACTAGGTAAGACTGCAATCCAAATTGTAGCTTGCTACAGATCCCCCACCATGCCCCACGATTCTCACTACATCTTTCTAAATGTACTGGAAAATATTAAGATACAACCAAACACCCTAATACTGGGTGATTTCAACTACCCTGCCATTAATTGGGAAAACTACTCGGGTACCAACTCCTTTTCCCAACGGTTCTTGGAATTCATAAATTCCAATGCCCTGGATCAACTAATCCATTGTCCAACCAGGGGAGCCAATATCCTAGACCTGGTCATTACCAACATGGGAGATAGATGCTCCACACCAGTGGTCAACCCCTCATTGGTCAGGTCTGACCATAAGCAAATCACCTTTGACATCCACATCCCACCCCCACCCCCCAAGTAAGGAAACCTCCTTAAAAAACTTCTCCAAAGTCAACTTCATGCTACTGAAGTCAGAAGTGACAAACTTCACAACACCCACGCAGACGGGATCTGGAAGTTCGACTGCAGAATCCTACACTAAGGCACTGTACGAGCACATCCACTCATGCATGAATCGTGTCATCCCAAATAGAACCAAGATACTCTTCTCCAAAAAAGGAAGCCAATCTGGTGGTCCCCTGCTATAAACAAACTATACAACAGAAGGAAGAAACTGTTGCAGAAAAGAGGAAAATCCCAGGATGCAAAAAACTCTCTCACCAGCCTCAGTAAGAAGCTGAGATCCCTCATAAAATCCTCAAAAGCTAGTTACGAAAATAAAATTGCCAAGAATTCCAAAGACAACTACAAGGCATTCTATAGTCATGTCAAGAATCTAAATGGCAATGCTCAGATCTGCTCTGAGCTTCAACAGAATGGCATTAAATATACTGATCCCAAGGACATTGCCAATATCCTGGCAGATCGATTTAGTGCCAGCGTCACCCCCCTCTCACCCCCTAAAGGGCCCATCTCAATACCAAAAGATTGCCAAATTTCGATAATCACAGCCACATAGGTAGAAACCGCACTCTCCAAAGCTAAGAATACAGCATCCATGGGACCAGATGACATCCCAGGCTGTGTACTACATGAACTACAAAATGAACTGGCACTTCACCTAAGTGTCATGTTTAATCATAGCCTCACCTCAGGCTTCGTGCCCACTGAGTGGTGCACAGCAACAGTTATCCCACTCCACAAGGGAAGATCCGCCTTGGATCCCGGGAACTACCATCCCATCAGTCTGACAAGCCTGATCTGCAAAGGCATGGAACGCATTATCATGGAACTTATAAACAAAGACATTGGCAACCTTCAAACACTGGACCCCACCCAGTTTGGGTTTGTGAAGGGCCAATCTTGTCTCCTGAATCTGAATGACTTCTCCGAATCAGTCTCTAGAGCTGTGGACGAGGGTAAGGTGGTCCACACAGCCTATCTGGACCTCACCAAGGCCTTCAACACCATCCCCCACTTTGGAATCATAGATAAACTTACTAAGCTGGACATAAATCCCTATGTCACTCAATGGGTTGCCAACTGGCTTACTGACAGAACCCAGACTGTAAAAGTAGCCGACTCCAAATCCACCTCCAGACAAGTGGAGTACCTCAGGGTCCAGTCCTGGGACCACTCTTGTTTGGCATCTACTTCTCTTATGTACAGGCCAACACTAAGGGACTCTGGCCAGCAAAATCTGCAGATGACTGCAAACTGGGAGCCATTACTGAATCCCCAAATGATGTGGATATTCTACAAAAAGGCCTTACAGAAACAGTCCCTAGCATGCAGGAGGAGATGCTTGGAGGGGGTGGTGAGGAGCCAGTTGTCTAGATGTGGAAAAGTACAGTTTTGTACCTACCATAAATGTAGATGTTCGAGTGTATACACTGCTGCAGTCATTACACTTGGGTTATCCTGCCGTCAGGCGGTTCCCCAGTCGGTCTGAGTTCCAAAGTCTTGGTCCAGCGTCGGTTGCTGTCGCCTCCTCCCTGACGTCAGTGCGACAGGGGTATACAAGTTGCAGCCTACGCCATTTTCTTCAGTTTTTCTTGCCCCAGATGTCAGGTGCCTCTAAATAGGTAGGCAATTCCAACTGCTAATAAAACATACATAAGAAAAGCAAAAAACAACTTACAGCTACCAGCAAATACTCCCCATAGGTAGCAAGGGTAGAAGACATAGGTACGTACCAGCCAGTAAGAGGGGAAGGAGGGAAGGTAACCTGGACTGCAACAGTGTATACACTCGAACATCTACATTTATGGTAGGTACAAAACTGTACTATGTTCATCGTGTTACACTGCTGCAGTCATTACACTTGGGTAGAATCCCAAAGCTGATGGAGGGTGGCTGGTTCTGTAAGTCATTAGGGGTGGCTATAAGGCCCTGGAGCACTGCAGTGGCGAAGCCAGCTCTGGATTTAGAGTAGAGAGGCAGATGGTAATGCTTGGTGAAGGTATGTACAGAACTCCAAGTTGCTGCTTCCAAAATATCCTTGGTAGGTACTCCCCTGAGGTAGCAGTTGAAGTGGCTGTTGCCCTGGTGGAGTGAGATCTAATGCTGCTAGGTACAGGTTTTCCATGGTATGTGTAGCAGAAACGTATACAATGTCCTATCTATTTTGAAATAGTCTGTTTTGAAATGGCGTTTCCCTGTGCTCCTGCAGCATATGCTACCAACAATTGCTCAGATTTTCTGAAAGCTTTGGTTTTGTCCAAGTAGAAGCGTAACTGCCTGTTAATGTCCAAAGAGTGCAGTAGTCTCTCCCCTTTATTCT
The DNA here is from genome assembly GCF_019279795.1 of Protopterus annectens. Taxonomy (NCBI): domain Eukaryota; kingdom Metazoa; phylum Chordata; order Ceratodontiformes; family Protopteridae; genus Protopterus; species Protopterus annectens. The sequence continues at coordinate 1,064,064,772 of NC_056729.1, forward strand.
GTGGTTTCAGATAAAAAGTTGGCCGGTGAATAGTTTGGTTTAGAGCCACACTGGATACCACCTTTGGCATAAACATAGGGTTAGTTCTTAAAGACACCCTGTCCTGGTGGAAAATGAGGAAAGGTTCCACTGCCATTAATGCCTGTAATTCTGAAACTCTTCGTGCTGATGTTATTGCCAGGAGCAGAGCAGTTTTTCAAGAGATATATTTTAATTCTGCTGTGTTAGCTGGCTTAAAAGGAGATAAAGTTAGTTTTTCCAAAACAAAGTTGAGGTCCCAAGTTGGAGTAGGTGCTCTACGGGGCGGTCTTATGTTTTTAGCCCCTCTGAGGTACTGTTTTAACAGAGGATTAGAAAAAATTGGTGGATCCGTGTTGTAATGAGCAGAGATGGCAGAGGCGTGGATCTTGATGGATGAAAAGGAGAGGCCTTTGTCCAGCATCTCAGTTAAGTATTGTAGTATCTGAGGAATGTTTGGGACAAGAGGGTCAAGGCTGTGAGCTTGGTGTCCAGGCACAGAATCTCTTCCATTTATCCGAATAGGATTTCCTGGTACTAGGCCGTCTGGCCTCCAGAATGACATCCATAACAGCTTTGGAGAGAGGCATTGCTTGCTTGACTAAGGAATCTTCCATGCAGCTAGGTTTAAGGTCTTTAGCTGGCTGTGTAGTATTTGATTGTTGTGCTGAGTTAGCAGATGTGGGATTTGAGGCAAAATCCAGGGTGGTTCTTGTGCTATGCTCCTTAAGATTGGGTACCAGTGCTGGCGTGGCCAGTCTGGTGCAATCAGAATCATCTTTGGCTCTTCTTGCCTGGCTTTTATGAGAACCTTTAGCAGGAGAGGTAGTGGTGGGAAAGCGTATACTTGTAGGTTCTCCCAGCTGAATGAGAAGGCATCCACTTTCCATGCTTGTGAATGGTAACTTCTTGTGCAGAATTTGTGTAGCTGGCAGTTTATTGGGGATGCAAACGGATCTATGTCCGGGCTCCACCATTTCTGTGTTATCATTCTGAATATTTGTGGATTCAATTCCCATTCGTGGGGATCCATGATGATTCTGCTTAAGTCGTCTGCCAGTGTGTTTTTCTCTCCTGGCAGGAATTGTGCTTGCAGATGAACTTGAAGGTTTATAGCTGTGTTCCACAAGGTCATGGCTTGTCTGCATAGGGGGTAGGAGTGAGTGCCCCCTTGCTTGTTTATGTACCACATAACTGTGGTGTTGTCTGTCTTTAGCAGTAGTTGTCCTGGATGCAGCAGGTCCTTGAAAGCTATAAGGGCATTTTGTACAGCTAGCATCTCTTTTTGATTGATGTGAAGATGCCTTTGTTCTGCGGGCCACGTGCCCTGAATACATTTGCCTGCCATGTGTGTTCCCCAGGCGTAATCTGATGCATCTGTTGTCACTGTTTGCCTGGCTGTCGGTTGTGTAAAAGGCTGTCCCTTGTTGAGGTGACAAGTCTGAGCCCACCATTGAAACTCATGTTGAAGGCAAGGGATTAGTGGTATAACTGTTTCCAAACTTTGACAGCATTGAGACCATACATTCTTTAGGTACCACTGTAGTTTCCTCATATGCAGTCTGGCATATGGAATTAGTAGTATGCAGGATGCCATGTAACCCAAGGCCTGCAAAATTTTTCTTGCAGGGAGTTGGGTCTTTGTTGCCATCAATTGAAAGTATTGCGTCAGTTATCCTTGCTTGTCTGGCGTGAGATAAGCCATCTGGGGCCGTTGTGTTCAAGCTGGCACCCAGGAATATAATCTCTTGTGAGGGCACTAGTTTTGATTTCTTTTTGTTTACTGTGTACCCCAGGCAACTTAATAACTTTTTTACAAACGCCAGATGCTTTAGAAAAATGTCCTTGCTCTCTGCTTGAATCAGGGAGTTGTCCAGGTACGGATACATTTGAATACCTTTCTGTCGGCAAAATGCAATTACTGGTGCCAGGCACTTTATGAAGACCCTGGGTGCAGTAGTTAAGCCAAAGGGCAGTGCAGAGAATTGGTAGTGCATTGAACCAGCTATGAATCTGAGGTATCTTCTGCAGTTTTGTCTGATAGGGACATGTAGGTATGCCTCCTTGAGGTCCAAAATCACGAGCCAAGCTTTCTTGCCCAGCATGGGAAGAAGCTGCTGTAGTGTCAACATTTTGAATTTCGGAACATCCAGGTAAGTGTTTAGAGATGAAAGATCCAGAATGGGCCTCCAGGCTTTGTCCATTCTGGGTACCAGAAAGAGCCTTTAGTAAAATCCTTGTCCTTGCTCCTGTGATGGTACCTTTTGAATAGCTCTCATATCCATGAGTGCTGTAATTTGTTTTTGAGCCTCTGCCCATTGATTTGGTGGCAGACTTGGCATTCCATTTAACCTTGGCAGAGTGTGAAAGTGGAACCTGTAACCTTGAAATACAATGTTGAGAATCCATTTGTCTTTGGTGATCATTTGCCAATTGTGGTAGAAGAGTGCCAGTTTTCCTCCCAAGGGGGCTGCCAAGAGGGATTTGTTTGGCAGCTTTAGTGGGAAGTCATTGGAGCTGCTTTTTATATGGTTGGGGCCTGTCTTCCCCTTCTTTCTGGCCTGATGCAACCCATTGTCAAGGCCTATAAGGACCTTGTGTTTGACCTCTACCTCTTGGACCTCTGTATCTTCCCCTTTGAGGTCTGTCTGTAATTGGAAAGGAGCAATTCTTAGTTGGCCAGTTTCTTCTAAATCTAGGAGGCTGAACCTGTAAGAAATCCTTCACCGTTTGCATAGATTTTGCCTTATCCTCCATTTTCTTTAATACCTCTTCTGCCTTAACTCCAAATAACACATCCTGCTGCAATGGTGCATCCAATAATTTTGCTTTAACATGATCTGATAACGTATGTTCTTTTAACCAAGCACGTCTTCTAATGACAGAGCCTGTAACTGCTGCTCTGCAGGAGGCCTCTAGAGAATCAAAACCACAATGCAAAGTATGCTTTCCCACTTGTTCAGCTGCATGCAATAAATCCTGCATTTCTTTAAAATTAGGAGGATCTGATTCTGGAAGCATTTTTTGTTTTAACTGAGACAGTAAAAATTGCTGATATTTTAGCATGTGAAACTGGCAGTTTAAGGCTCTCATTGCTAAAGTTGCAGACGTATATACTTTCTTTCCCCATCTGTCTAATGTTCTGGAATCTCTGTCAAAGGGAACTGGATTTTTTGGCTGATGAGGCCTTAACTCCTTTGGGTCCCTGAGAAATAGTTTCAGGGTCAGCTATAGAGCTTTTATACAGAAATTTATGTGAGTCAGGGACTCTGTAGTATCTGTCAGGTTTAACAGGGGCTGGAGGTAAGGAATCAGATGGATTCAGTATACACATCATCCATAATATCTAACACTGGTGGAATAGCAAGGGGTCTGTGTTGAGGTAATAAAAGGAAGTCTCTGAGCCTTTTCTTGGATTATGAGTAATCCTGGCCTTCCCAGTGGAAATGCTCCCTCATGGTATGTAGGGTTTCCCCAAAGGAGTAGTCCTCAGGCGGTAAGGCTGATGGAATTGATTCCTCAGCATCAGAATCCTCATAAAGGGGTAAAGAGTATCCTAGGTCTGAGGATGAATCAGAAGAGATGGACACCTGTTCGTATGAGTCATAGTCTGCATCCTGTCTAGGCCTTTTATCAGGAGGGGGATGGGACCCCCTGATCAGAGTGATTAGGTCTTCGGCCATTTTGAGCATTTGTTTCTTAGGCATGGAGGCCTGCCCTGGAAAGTGCTGTATTTGTTTCTTTAATTTTAAAGGAGGCTTAGACTTAGCTGAGGGTTTAATGCTTAACTGAGTAGGTCGGAAGACACCCTCTGAAGCTGTGGGTTGCTCAGCTACTCCGGATCCCTCTGAAAGGTTAGTCTCGGTAGGCTGAATAACTTGTGCGCCCGAAGGCTCAGCCATCTCCATGTGGGAGTCAGAGGCTGCCTGTAGTTCTACAGAAGCAGTCATCAGGGGCTGTGAAGGCGCCTCGCTGAAAACCGGAGAACTGGCAAGTGGCCTAGAAAAGGCTTCATCGTCAGTTTTGGGCCTCAGATGCCTATCCTTGTCTTTGCGCTTTTTGTGTATTCCGGTTGTAGGAAGTTCCGACGGCATGGTATAATTGAATTTTCTACCAAAATAATGTCGGGCAAAATCAAACCGATGTTTAATAGTGCGCTTGTTAAACCTAGCACAAAACCGACAACCAGTGACGTCGTGGTCTGGGCCTAGGCATGGGATACAATAGGAATGGAAATCCTTATGAGGTATTTGCTTCCCACAAGAAATACAGTTATTAACTTTTACTGACATCGGTCTGAGGCAAGAAAAAGTTTCCCCAACTGGGTACTTAGCTTTGCAGAAGACTTCGACTCTGGATTCAGAATGAAAATCTCAGGAGACGGCCGACCGGCACTTGCGAACTGCTTTTGCTTCAGGCACCGTGCAGCAAGAAAGACTGACGAAAATGGCGTCGGCTGCATCTTCTATACCCCTGTCACACTGACGTCAGGGAGGAGGTGACAGCAACCGACGCCGGACCAAGACTTTGGAACTCAGGCCGACTGGGGAACCGCCTGACGGCAGGATAACCCAAGTGTAATGACTGCAGCAGTGTAACACAATGAACATCACTCAGAATCCTTTTAGTCTCAAGCAAGCTGCCACCACTGTCATGCATTTGGTAAAACCCTGGGGGTTGTGGTAAGTCCAAAGGATAAGGCTCTGAATTAGTAAAGACTGTCTCCAAGCCAAAAGTGCAAATGTCTTCTGGATGCTGAAGATCTATTGAGCACATCCAAACATCCTTACGAAGAAAGGGTAGGATGGACTGTACTGTGACCATTCAATACTTTGATTTAATCTTGTACTGATTCAAATTGCTTAGATCCAAAATGGGTCTGACATCCCCTGTTTTCTTTGGCACTAAAAAGAAGTGTGAATAAGTTACAAATCCTATTTGGTCTGATGGGACCTTTTGGATGACTCTTTTTTTTCTAGCAGTTTTGGATTTCTTGTACTACTGTCTTGCTTTGACTGGGTGAAATGTTGGGAAGCTTCTTCCTTTTGGAGGATGGCAGAAGGAAAAACTGTATGTAATAACCTCTGAATATTATTCTTAGCACCCATGAATCTTGTGTTATACTTGCCTAGGAGTCTGGGTGCAAGAATATTCAACCCCTGACTGTTTCCAGAGTTGAACAGTCAAGCAGCACTTCAGCAGTGCTGAAAGGGCCTGTCTGGAAAGTAATCCCTGAAGCCCTGATTTTGTGGGCCTCCTCTGCCTCTAGGGGGATGTCTTCCATTAGAATTTCCTCCTCTGCCTCTGGAGGAATTATCACCATGCGGATCTTGGAAAGGTCCCTGAGATCTTCAGAACCACATCTTCTTAGCACCTCCTGATTCCTAGAAAAGATTTGTTGAGGCATAGAAAACTTGATTCCCATGTCAGAGTCTTTCCTTCTTGTTCGCTGTGGGTAAGGGTCTCTTACTGATGGCCCAAACAAGGAAGTGCCATCAAACAGTAAGAGGATAAAAAGTGAAAAAGTCCTAACATCCTGCAATAAAACTAGGAGGGAGGATAGATAATTTAAGCTAAGGTAAGTTATAACTATATCAAAAATACTTAACTCACAAAAATATCTTTAATAATGCTTGAGAGAGGAACTTGCGTCTGTTCGGGATGGTGGCAAATGAGATCTGAGGTAATGGGGATGGAATAGAGTATTATGGTTAGAGGGAGGAGCTCAAGAGCTGGATCCAAAGTCTGGAATATGCAGCCAAGTTCTATCTGTAGGTCAGATCCAAACTCATACGTTGAGGATGAATGAAAAGGACAATATTGGATCAGCAGAATGCGTTATCCAAGCACTGACAGAAAAAAGCATAGTGAGGAAATAAAAAAAAAAAAAATTTGGATTGTATCTGAGCATTCCAACTGAAAGATCCAGAGTACCCATCAGTCTTTTCAGAAATCCTTTTCTCACTGTGTCACTAGAAAACTGAAAGGCCAGTCTCTGGGTCTGAAAGGCAGTCTCTGTGCTCTTAGATGATTGGTCCATCACATCTACAAACAGGCAAGGGGAAGAGCTCTGAACTTTGGTATACTGCCAGAGATAGGGTAGCAGGGCACTACTACTCATATACCAGTAGAGCAGTGTGTTTGCCGAACATGGTCTGTTCTTCAGTCTCCTAAGATCTCCATTAGGAAAGGGGGTAAGCCCACATCCTGCCCTTCTATGAGGACCTACTGTTAATCTGTCTTAACTGAGATGACAGTAAGCAAAAGAAATCAAATGTTTAGTATCAGGAAATCAGCACACACCAAGGAGGAAAAGACACCATGACTGGAAATATCACTAGCTGAATTCCTAATGCCCTACCCCCTCATGCTTTATGTAAGAGAAAAAAAAAGTCTGTTCTTCAATCTGGCATTCCTGAAGAGGAGTGCCAGGTTACTACCTCCTCCTCATCTGCTCCTTACAAGAGCATAAAATTCAAAACAAACAAAAAAAGGATCTGCCTAATGCACCCCTGACACCTTGCACCCAAGAAGTCTGCCCCTTCTCCCCACCCTTGATACAGTCCTGTATACTCCTTAGATTTTATGTTTTAGAATGCATCTAACTGGTTTATTTACATAGCATAATCTATAAAGACTTCAGAAGTTTTTTTTTTAAATATTGTACAGCTGGAGCCATCTCAATAATACCGTTTGTTTTCTTTTATTACTTGCTGTTTCTGCACTGTACTCCCAAAGCCAGTATTTTAGTGTGTACCGATGTTTAAGTCATAGATTAGTGTAAACACATTTTATTTTGAAAAAAAAAAAACAAGCATTTTAAAGAACAAATGTTGTCCCAGAATAAGTTTTACTAGTACAGGTCACTATAGCAGGCTCAACATATTTTGACAAAAGCACATTTTTGGGTAACTCAGCAGTCAATGGTGTTGATTGAGGTCAGAAAAGTAAAACATCTGTATAAATTTACAAAACCAAGATAAAATGTGACAAAGTCGTTTTATGCAGAGAATAGTAAACATTATACACAGCCTTTTTGAGAGGAAGGTGTTTCCAAAAAATTAAGGGGAAATCTAAGAGATCATGATGCAAGTAAAATGCAGTTCATATTATACTGGCATACAGACTTTCAATTATTTACTGTTATGTATGCATAAAGTAGGGAAATCATCTTAGGTTAAACTTCAGACATTGGACAGATGGCCTTTATTTGTTTTCACATTTCATATCATGTATTACATGTTTGTTTTGTAAAATCCAGTCACTTTTGATGCCTTTTCAGATCAGTCACCATAGTGTTCCTTACCTGTGTTAAAGAAATGTATTACGTTTTCAAGCTGTCTCAGACCCATACATGTATATTAAACCAGTCCGCTCTGACCAAAAAATGAGACATAACTCCAACAGAACAATTTAGAAGATATGGCTATCTGCTAATACTGTATGTACAGTAATAGCAAATATAAACATCAGACTGGAGTAACTTGTTAGTGATGACTTCATTAACTGCTTACTATACTGCCTAAATGTGCCTTTTAAGGCTAACTGTTTTTTTTCCTCATACAGTTTTGATGGTAACTTATGCACTTCAAGAAAAATGCATCCTACAGTTAAAATGCCATCATTTTCATGCATTGCACCCTCAGCTTTCTAAAACACCATGGTCTATCACATAGTAAAAAATATTTGTACTCTACCTTTTGTTATTTCAATGCTGGGTGGTGGTACACAGTGTCCTGCATGACTAACGGCCCACACTGGGTACAGCTGGTTTAATGCCTTATAGAGTTTGTGCATGAATGTCCTATAGAAGTTGACTATTCCTGGGTTACCTGTTAAAATACAATCAGCACAGCTTAGGTTAATAGCTAAAGCGTTATTTCATTTCACTTTATTTTTGTAGATAAAAGTGATGACCTGGAATGGTACAGGACTGCAGCTGCTTTCCAGTTACAATCCAATACAAACGGTTTACGTGATAAAAAACACAATAAAACTACAGTGAACTCAGCGGAACATTTTTATAAATGATACACTAATCATCTATAGATGCATACATTGTTATGTTTATTCTTCAAGTAAGGATAAAAGAGACAGGAAACATTTGTCAGTTGTGTACTGCTCTGAGATATATGTTCAACTCTAAGCACAAAAGGCAGGATAAACAAAATATACACTCTACCTTTATGTATTTATTTTTGTAATTTATAAATTCCAAGCATTTTCTATAAGATATTAATTGCAACACATCATTTACATACACCAAATTTACTCTGCTAAATGGAAAGCTGTTTCATAATTCACTAAACTATCAAATAGAGCAAGTTTCAGAAATTAATAGATACACTCTTACTGGGTCCGGTGTTCTGTGGAGAAGGTCCACTTAAGTGACCCATGTGGTTGGGTTTATCTTCCCCACAAGTAAGATTTAGCAATTTTTTTCTGGAAGCTGCCACATTCACTGTTGCACGTGTGCCTAGGGTGGGGCAAGTTGTGATGCCACACATCAAAGTGTGCTCTTCTCCCACACCTGTCAGTCTGGCCCTTCATCACTGGTAAAAACCCTCTTGCAAACCAAGTATAACAATGCAGATGTGGCATGTACATTGCTAATAAGTGATACTCAGGTATATACTTGGCTATCTTACAGGGATTCCAATACCTTATCCCAGTTAGAGGTACCAACTACCCAGAAGAAGGAGGGCAGCATTCCTGATGCATCAAGGAGCTTCAACATCATAAACAAACAGATAAAACAACAACATACCTAACTTTAAGGACACTTCTTGATGAGACCTATGGTTAGGCTGACTACCAAGCAGTAAAACTGTCAGTAAGAGAATCAAACTAGCACCATCAAGGATGCTGAGTTCTGAGGAACACTAAGGCAAGAGGTCTGTCACTAAGACCTCAATAATGAAGGGTATCTGGGACAGGAGCATCACTGGACCTCTAAGGTGCAGTGACCGAGGTTGGCAAGGGAAGACCAAGCAAGCACTAGAGGCAGCTAACCTTAGGGCAGCAAAAGAAACTCCAGCTTGGCCAGTGAGTAAAGGGTCATACGCCTTTGATGGACCAATCCCTCCCAAAATGGGGTGAAGGGCGTTACCCTCACTCCAATAACGTATGGTGCAGAGTACATGCCTAAATCAAAACTAGCCTCCTCTGCAGGAGAAAACCTCCTGAAGAAGCAATGTTCTTAGGAGCAAGAAGCCTCCTCCTTTCCATTACTTCCATTTCCTGAACTGCCACTAAGGAGGATGGCTTGACCAGGGAGTGGGGCAACATTCTCAAAAGAAGTAAGGAGAGGACAGACAGGAGGTCACAAAGGGTAGAAAGGGAAAAGATACCATGACTGGAATCATCTCTAGTTGAATTCCTGCATCAAAGGCCCAGAGCTTTGTCACTAAATCATATTTCATTCAAACCAAAATTTCAAGACCACTAGAAGGGAAAATCTCCATTAGCAGAAGGGGTACCAACCAGTCAGCTGTAAGTCACATCCTGCCCTTCCATGAAGACCTGCTCTTAGTCCCTCTTAAGTGAGATGAGAACAAACAGAAGACATCTGGAACCCAAAATACACAGAGCCATATGGCTGAGAAAGTGCTAGTACTGTTCATTCCTATGGAGAACTGCTCTTTCTGCCAGATCCCAAACAAGTTTGTCAAGACTAGATCACCAGAATCCGGGCCAGGAGGCAAAAAAGTAGCCAAGCTATCTTCCATAAAGAAAGGAACTGCTTGAACGTGCCCCAAAGGGGTGTCACAAACCACCAAGGACAAGTGAAATCCACCTCACACAGTGCAAGAGACTGGGAGTAAACAGTTATGTCACTATAAAAGCAAAGGTTTAGAACATAATAGATCAGATACCTTCCAGTCATAAGTGTGTTCCCAAACCCCAGTGGGTGAATGAGAAGGAGACCAAGCCATGCTCAAGAGGTGACAGGATAAAGCTCAAGTGACCAACTCAGAGAATTAATATTGGCCTATCCACCCATCACATGAAGTGTATGGAGGGAGATCCAGTAAGAAGCTGGCTAAAGAATCCATTATCACATAACTAGAACTGCAGCTAAGATTTATCCAATATCTAAGTTCCAGGGAAGGGTAAACTCTAGACCATGGGATGGGACAGATGCATACCTCCACTGGAGAGCTCTAAGCTAGACACCTCCCTAAACAGTGAGGTAGTACTCTCCCTTGTTGGTTCCCCCACCAAGATGGGTTGGAAAAAAGGCCTGTAGCTCTTCTTAGAAAGGAGACTCAAACAAGCTACTCCTCCACAAAAACTGCCACCCCGAAGGGTATAGAAGGAATTTAGGGAAAACAATCTGAGTTTCTCCGGGGGTATCTTTGAGTTTTGGAGCATATGAAGTATGTCTTTTCCTTCCTAGGAATGTAACTGTCCAAGTAATGGCTATTATTAGTGTTGAACCAGGGCAGGTTAAACTGCAGGAGTTATGATATTATAGGAATATGTTAGTTTGTGCATTATGTATGCACCAGTCAGAGAAAATAAGAGAAGGCAATTGAGATAACTGCATTTTTTTGTTGATATGTGGACATATTCTTCAGGTGGCAGATGTGAACAGTATCATTCAGACAGATGCAGAAGGAAAGAGAATGCACTGCAGATGTTAAGAAGGTATACACTGAAATCGCCTAGCATAACTTGTGAAACTAGATGGTTTATTTATAACTGGAGTTCTACCAAGGAACATCTTGCTACGAGGTGACAATGCTATCCTTCAGAAAATCCATGTTGATGGAAAATTTAAGTGAATTACAGTAATACTAAACACTGTCCCCTGATTTTGCACCTTTGCTCCCCTTCCTTTAATTTTGGCACTCTCCAGAATTTTTAGGCAAAGTTGTTGAGAGGTATGGGTGTGACTGGTATTTAGCTTAAAAAAGAAAGTGATCACTTAATATAAGGACTGATGCAGGGTTATGAAATATGTGAAATGACATTTGCATGGCAAGCTTGTTCTGTGGAACTACATCTTTGGAAAAAGATACTCTTTAAGTTAGCAGATCAGTTATGTAGGATAAGTGGTAAAGAAAATTTGGAACAGACAGGAAGAAGGCAAGTGAAAGTGAAGCTGTCCAGCAAAGAAGTGTCTGGATTGTGTTTGAGAAGACCGGCAACAGTCAGGCATTACTGTTGAAGAAGGCAGGAGAGGGGAACTGAATCGAAAGAAATGCAGCAACTGAGAGAACATCCCAACCACATGAAGAAAATGGGAAAAAAGTGGGTTGATGATGAAAGAAAGATTTTGAATGGTGGTGCTGCGGTAGCGTTGTCGCCTCACAGTTAGACGTTGCCCGTTCGATTCTCAGTTAGAGCGTCTTCTGTGTGGCGACATGCGTGAATGGGCGTTCCTTCGCTGAAGGTTGTGCGTTAGGCCCGGCAAGCCAGTACGTAAAAATCGACTGCCACTCATTAGCGGACCGGAATTCTGCTATGGTGACCCCGAACCGGGAAAAGCTGAAAGACACAAACAATATAAGACAAAAGTGCGTACTGTAAAGTAGGTGGGAGAAAGTGTTGAGTTGTCTTTAATAAGCTGTTTTACAAATTAATAGGTTATATGCAGGAGTTCATTTGTGATGAAGGGGTGGGGGTCCTTAGTTCATGGATGTTTAGGGTTTTAGTTGGTGGAAACCTGACTGAATATATGCCTCCTTCTGACTGGATGCACTCTTCAAAAAGGTGCTGGGCATTAGAGAAAGTTTGTGAAATCTTTAATGACACAGGATGGAGTGAATTTAGCAATTAAGAGTACTACTCTAGCCAAACTGCAGAATGTTTCTGAATCAGATTTATAGGGACAGAGCACCTCAGGTAAACGGGGTGCTGTGTGAATTTTAAAGGATATGTTTGATATTTAGAGGGGTATTTTTCCAACATCAGGACTTTTAGAGAATTTTAGAGAAAGAATTGCATGGTTTGTGTAAATGGAGGGATAATCATAGCTTGTTAGACCAGTTGGCATAATGGTTAAGGTCTTCACCTCCCATGCAAAAGGTACAAGGTTTTATCCTGACCTCAGATCAATTCCTGTTTGGAGTTTGCATGTTCTCCCTGTGTCTCTGTGGGGTCTCCCACATGTGCGAAAAACATGCTGAGTGTTTCCATCTCAAAATCACCAATGAATGGACCTGTGGGCAGCAGCACAGATTCTACATGGTGCCCTATAGGGGGAAGAGTTGTACAGACCAACCACTTTGGGCATCTGCTATGGTGCACAGTACTCTCAAGATAAGAGAACATGGATCACAGACTGCACACCGTGGCAGGGCTAGCCACTCAACGATGTAAAATATGGCTCTAGGTGATTCGGTCATGTTGACTAATGTCGCTAAAATGGGCATGGGTAGTTACTAGTGATAAGTGGGTTGAGGACCCGGCCTACTCTGACCTACGCCAGGTATGCTTGCTAATGGTGGGAGGGGTATGTGTGCCCACCATAAAGCCCAGCAGCCCTGGGTCAATAAGCTACAGGCCGGCCGGTGTCTAGTTGTCCACCTGGGTTACTTGGGATAGCTCTGTTGAGTGAAAGCTGGACGTAAACCAACCAATCTGCCAACCATAAACTGAGAACTGCTATGCTTAATGTAGGTTCACTGATAGGAAGCAGCTTGGAAGTGGATGACATGATGATACGGAGGAGGCTGGACATCCTATGTATCCAAGAGATGAGATGGAAGGGCAGTGCAGCAAAGTCACTTGCCTTGGGATCCAGACTCTACTACTCAGCAGGGGGACAGGCTAGAAATGGTGTAGGAATTGTGGTGAAACAGAGGTTTCAGAATGCAGTGAGGGATATCATTAGAATTAATGATAGACTCGTGGCAATCAGACACCAGTATAATAATAGGGCAATTCATTATCTCAGCCTATGCCCCACAGCAGGATTCAGATAGTGAGGACAAGAGTGCATTCAGACAGCAGTTGCAGGACTTACTAGATAAAGCAGGACAACATGAATTAGTGTTGATAATGGGTGACTTGAATGCACATATTGGGACAAACAGAACAAAATATCAGGACCGCCTGGGTCCACATTGGGGGGGGGGGGGCAACAACAATAAAGAAGGAGAAGCCATTCTAGACTTCTGTCTGGCAAATGGCTTGATAGTAGCCAACACCTGGTTTAAAAAGAGAAGCAGTAGGAAAAGGCGCTGGAGTAGAATCCATGACTGCAAAGTCATCCCCAGTGAAACAGTTGGCCCACAGCATAAACCACTAGTTTCCACAATCAGCTGCAAGCAGTGGTCAGAGAAGGTTCTAAGGTCAACAGAGACCAGGCTTAAGACCTGGAAGTTGACTGGAGAGAAAGTACAAGACTTCAGGGAATTATTCAGGGCTCTAGCATCCCAAGAGGAGGAGGAAATAGGTGTAGTTGAATAAGAATTGTAGCACGTAAAAACAGCCTGTGTTAGGACTAAAGAAAAGATATGTGGCTGAGCCAGCTATGGACATAAGGTACATGAGGAAAGCTAGTGGTGGAATGCAGAAGAGTGTAGGAAGAAGTGGGACATATAAAAGACTGATCAGGTTAGGAAGAACAAAGAAGCTAAGAAAGAAGTTGCAGTAGCAAAGAATAGGGCATGAGAGGCACTCTACCAACTTCTGGAAAGTGATTCAGTAAGTGGCACAAGGAAACTATATCAGGTTGCAAGGCAAAGACAGAAAGATAAAGAAGATAGTCAGATACCCTTCGTAGGGGACAGTATCAAAAACAGCTCTCAAATAATTCACTGTGTCTTTATTTTCATTATCATCTGATCTAAATTAGATTGGCCTTTTTTAACATTCAAATTTTGGGAAATAAAAAAGTATGAATACTCATTTGTTTGGATACTCGTTTGTTTTCACATAACTGTTCCTAAGAAACTTTACAGGGAAAATTGAAAAACAATGTCATAGAAAGACTCCTTCTCAAATCTAGAAAGGTTTTAACCTCTAAAGCCCTTTTTCTTAATGGTGCCATTACATTATCCCAAATGTAGTATCTATCAAGACACACACCTTTCTTATACTTTATCCTTATTGGTGGTTTTAGATGTATTCACCCTACAGCACTCACCATTTTTTATTGTTTTTTGCCACAGATGTTGTATATGAAGTGTCACATTTAATTAACTGTAAATCCATTGAAAACTGTGAAACCTCAAGTGCCTGTCCTACAGCATCGTTTGCAATTTCATTTGGTAAATTAATGACACATAGACTGATACTTCATTATCTGCAACTTCATCTGTTACATTCTGCATCACTTCTGAAAAAAGGGAATAATTTGCCAACTCACACTGTTACAACATCCTACAGATCATCATCAGGCAAACCCCTTGATTAAAGCTGAACTACCTGCATGAATTCATCAGCATTTCCCTCAGCATTACTTGCAATATTCTCATCAATATAGATCTCTTTCTCTTCTGCAACCACATCACCGTAATCGCCAAGCTCTGCATCACTATTTTCTTTCTCCTTCGTACCCATATTTCTCCCATCTACCTGTACAGCAGAAGTGAATAACCAGCATTAAAAAGTAGGGAAAGTTTCACAGTGCTGTGGCTATATTTCTCATAGTCAGTATGAATATCACCTTGGGTCTGTTCTGATAAGGGGCACTGGCCAAGTGAGGCATTATAACCCAGTCAAGGCAGCATAAAAATAATAATAAAACAAAAAAGTAGCAGTGTTTCTTAATACTACCATACCAAGTAGCAACAAAGTTTTCATGCGTAATACGATGCATTGTTCAGTACCTGGCTTTATTAAGCAATGATACACATCTGCAGAAATGTGATAAAGTGGACCAATATTTAACAATATATTGCTCATCACCCACTAATTTTACTTAGCATAACAATTTGAATGCATAGAAGGATTAATGTGGCTCAAAAGTCAACAGATTTGTGTTTGACGCCAGTAAGAGCATAAGATCATAGGTTTTCTTTCCATGCAGGCGCTCAGAGTTATTTTTCCAGTACTTACATTGTGCAGCATATAGGAGATGTCAGACATCTGAAGTGCTGACTTTCATAGTAGCAGTGAGTGAAATTCATGTCAACCTAACTTGCTGGTAACCCAGGTTGTTGTAAAAGATCCCACTGCATTTCTTACATCTTTCACATAATACCTCATATACAGTGGCTGTAGGAATTTCAAATGATGCTCTTCTTACTCCATAGTGTGCTAGCAGGTGCACACTTTGAGAGTCCTGTTATGGAGTGAGCCAGCATTCTGTATAAAGGAGTGCTTTCCCAGAAGGGAGACTCAAGTGGTGTGAGTCACAATAGGTAGCCTGCATGATGTAAGAGGAGCTGTGCTGAAAGGATACTGGAACCAAGATGGAGGGGACTGAAGTCAGCAATGCTGGGAAGGAAAAAAAAAAACACTGCAGGGTAGAGGGTAAAGTGTGGGCAGGAAAAAAGGTACAGAGATTGTAGCAGTGCCAGACAAACACAAAACTCAAAGACCAACAACGGAAATGCACAATTGGAGATGGGGGAGAGACACAAAAGAGAGACACAGAAAAACAGAAGGAGGGCAACTGGTGAAAGGGTGGATTAGAAGACAAACTGGGGAGGGAAGTAATATGAGGACAGCGAATACCATGATGGGGGTTATGGTGGGATGTGAAGCTGACTGTCACACTACACAGTGCCAAACCAAACCTGAAATCAGTCATCTCTGAGAATGCCCTAATGACGGGGCTCAGCCAATATCACCCTGCTGGCCAGGTCAGTCAGCTGTGTGACTCTGCCAACTGCACAAGGATGCACTGCAGGCTACCAGTGCGGGTGTGTAGTCACTGTTCCACCAAGGCTGCCACCAGGCCTTTCCCCTTTTACCAGATGACATACTGGGATCCACCATCAGCACCTCCTGATGGGAAGACTACATCCTGCACCAAAGAAAGACCACAAGAGAGCACCAGGGTACCTTCCAGGTCACCCACTGGAGGATGACGTACTTCCCTGTAGAAAGACACCATAGAGACAGTTAGGGACACATCAAGTGACAGACAGCAAGGTAGGTATGTGTATGCTAGTTACTGCAGCACCACACTCACTGTCATAACAGACACCGCATAAACTATGAATGTACATGTTAAATGGAGAAAAATAAAACAATAAAGGCCATAAAAAGACTGCAATAAAGAAAGAAAAACATAAAAAGCAAAAACACATGTCAGTAATGGGTATTAAACTGGAAGTCCTTGGTGAAGTAAAATGCTGTTAACTATGCAATGGTAAACAAAAAACAATACAGATGCCTGACACAAAGGTACTATAGCAAAATGTGTGTGCGCCACATGGATGACGACTAAATGGTATCTAAATAGCCCCACCCTTTGTAGAGCAGGTAATAAGTGGATGGATTGTCAAGAGTGACCACGAAGGGCAATGAAGAAGGACTAAACAAATCCAGGAGACTGAAGTGACCCGCCAACAGTAGTATGGGGGGGGGGAAGACAGCCTACTAGACAGTGCTCTGTATGACACCATGGAGAAAATAACATGGGGACACTGCCACAGACATCCAAAAGTAATTCTGGTCATTTCTAATTTTTGGAGTAAAAATTCTGGGCAAAAGTCAACTGCCTAACAGGCTATACTAATCCAGCTAACAACAACTCCTCCTAAATTTCACCTCATAGCCGCTGATTTCATCCTCCACTTCAGTACTCTTCCCATCTCTGAATCCATTAGTAACCCCTCCTCTCCCACTAACCTCTCTTCTCCCCACTATATTCCCACTTTTCATTTCAAAGCAAACACGTAGGACTACTACTTAAAGAACTAAAAACTGACTCATCTGTTGGTCCTGACAATCTTCTTCCATAGTTCTTAATATTATGCAAAGACTTCATAGTCCCCCCTTCTTCAGATTTATAATCTCTGCCTAACTCAAGACATCATGTCTGATATCTGGAAAAGAGCCATTCTTAAATTCCTCTCCCAAAAAACTATCCCATCCCACACCACTGACTTCTGTCCCACCTCCATTCGTCCCATACTTGGTTAACTCCTTGAAAAAATAGTTTATAATCAACTCACCCATTACGTCCCCCAATATAATCTACTATCCTTGAAACAGAATTACTTTTAGGCTGGTAGGAGCACATCTACAGCACTCTGGACTCTTTCTGATAACATCCTCCTGGTGGACAAAGGACTCCTTACCTCACCGAAGCTTTTGATCTGTTTGACTATAACATTCTGTTTAATTTACCTAACTGAAACTAGAGTTAGCCCAGATACAGATCACTAGTATAAAAATTATCTTTCCAATTGTTACTTCTCTACTCTTGTTTCAGAACACTCTCTATGCCACCCCTCTCCTTAAAGAACTCCCTCAGGGCTCTAATCTGGCTCCTCTTCTTTTATTCATTTTCATTAATAAGCTAAACATTTGACCTCCCTCACATCGCTCTCTTACTTTATGCTGATGACATGGTCTTATTTCACTCTCAAACCTGACCTCCTCAGCCGTACAACTACAATTTGACTTCCTTTCTCTTTTCAAATGGCTTAATAACAAAAAGTTAATGCTGAACAATTCCAAAACTAAAGCAATATTGTTTGGCACATTCCCCTAAATGGCAGAAAAACTCTCAACCACTTATTATCCATGATAATCTTCTCGACCCCAGTGATCAAGTCATCTCCTTCAAATAGCTTGGTATAAGGCTAGATCACACACTGAAGCTTTTCACCTTCACCTAGGACAGATACTAATTCCCTCCTATTTTAATCCTATAAAATTTCCCCCTTTCTCTACAGACCAGCTAGGAATGCATTAGGCAAGGGCATTCTACTAGCCCAGCTTGAATATGGACTTCCACTGGCTGCAGCAGCATCCAAGGAAAACTCCTCCACCATCCAAACTATAAACCATTTCATTACCCTCTCTCCTACAAATGAGCATAATTGTATCACGTCTCATAAAGAAAATTGGCTACCTGTCCAATACTGTGCCAACCTGCTTCTTGGATCCCAGCTCTACAACCTCCTCAATAAACACTCCTGTCCTTCTCTTGCCTCCAACTTCTTCAGACAACTCCCAGCTCCAGTCTAAGAAGTCTTAACCACTCTTGTCCACTTTTTCATTGTTCAAGAACTAGTCTTCATTGCACAAACCTTGCCTTCTCCATCCTAGACCCCAAACTCTAGTGATCCCTCCCTACTAGCCTTAAAGACCTCAAGTCAAACCCATCATTTTTTACTCAGCTTAAAGATCATCTCAAGTCTGAGCCAGTTTGCAAATACTTTTCCTCTGGACACATCAACTAATCCCTCCCTCAACCATTCAACAGTCAAGCACCTTTGTCTTCCTCACATTATTTCTCTACACTAATATGTGACATCTCTTCCACATTGTACATATTGTTAATAGTTAATTTGTGTATGCCCTTACCTTAATGTTGCTATCTTTTACACTTTGTGCTCTATCCCTTCACGATCTCACTCCTTCTACCCTCTTTACTCTAACCATCCTTTCCTACTGTATTCTGTACTGTTTATTTTATTATTATTACTGCTATTGTTTCATTGCTATCTTCATGCAACAGTTTGTTTGTATTCATTATACTTCTTGTGAACTTGTCTCCTGTCATTATATTTATCCTAGGTTGAGACTCAAATGCTTCCATTTGGATCAGTATTCTATACTGGTTACCAAATCCAATAAATAAAATAAAAAGCACATGGCATTGTGAAACATGAGGGTAACAACATACAAGACACAAGACAGCTGCAAGGAAGAATCGCCAAGTAGCCCATCAGATGCATGCCCATGACATATCAGGTGTAACTGGCCACAAGTAGTGAATTAGAATGGGTAGTAGAAAAACAAGGCATGGCAGACTGACAACAGCACCATGTGGTAACAGCAGGCCATGAACATGGTAACAAAATAATGCAAGCAATAGGATCCAAAGCAGACAAGGTCACCCAGGATGATTGTGGGGAACACCCAGTGTCAGCCCAATCAACATCACCATGCTACTGATAGGAAATCCTAGCTGCAGGATGGGCATTACAATAGTTCAGCCTGCACTGATGAACTATGTGACATATAATGCAAAGCAAAGCTGCACATGTAAATGTTAAAATAATCAGCAAGAGAGCAAACATGGACAATTAAACGGGTATCTAGCAAACATGTGCCACTAAAATCAATGATCAGACAGCCTCATTTGGTGCCTCTGTCAAATCAACCAATTTTCCTCTGTTTTACCAAGCAGAAAACAAAAAGGAACACATACATGAACCACATATCCTGAAAATTGCTCAGCAAGAATGCCTACCTATGTGCAAGTAACCACCAGATTCCAATACTCACTGCTGAACTCTGGATCCCGCTCTATAACTTCCTTAGCAAGTCCTCCCAGTGGCCACAGTGCAGTAAATAGAGAAAGATATTAGTTTCTTCCTTGCACCATGTGGGAGCCCTCCACATCTGGCACCTTCAGAAGCCATGGCTTAGACAGACAGACTGTGCTGCAGTGCACAATGTCTGCTTCTGTAGATCAAATATGAAACACAGTGGACAAGGTAAGGTCAGAATGGCACACTGCATAGCCAATACTAGGAGGGGTGAATATGTAGACCACATGATGGCTGTGTTTCATAAAGCACAAGTAAGGGTAAACTGTTGATAGGGTTCCTGCCGCAACATCATCCATCCCTATGCTGGCCTTCCGGACCACAATCAGGACCTTTCATGTGATACTGCTGTTATGGTAGGTATGGCACTTTATCATGGTACTACTGCCACATGGATGAATGACGAGTACAGATTTTGCTGTGCATATCATGTATCAGCTAACATAAAAAGCTATCTGTCCACATTTATAGGTAGACACATGGCACCTAAGAAGAGGAAGTGCCTAGAGGAGTTCTTCTAGGCAGACACTGAACTGATACTGTAGGGCCTCCATTACCACAGACAGTGGATGCTGGATCTTGGGTACAGATAAGAAAGACCCTGCCTTCCATGAATGTGAGTGATATGAGCTAGTCTCAGATATGAATGTAGTCCATGGCCATAAAGGGTGTCCCATCAGGTGCATCACAGTGTCTCCACAGGGTCTCCAACACAATCCTCCATGGTTGCCAGAAGACCAAGGTTGCAACATGGTAAAGGATGGCTTCAGGTGGTAGTATGCCATCACAGAAAACCCCGAAGACAATGGAGGAGTTTGTATTTATATATTTATTTGTATTTATATTTGTATTTATTTATTTACTTGTATTTGATTTCCAGGGTACAACACTGATCTCCATGGACCTTTTTCTGACTCAGCCCGTGAGTGATGTCTCGATAAGTGACTTGCTCAGAGTCTGACAGTTAGGCAAAGGAAGCTAAGGGAATCAAACCTTGCACCACTGGACCCACAGGAAACAGCTCATTAACAACTCCTTAATCCTCCAAACCATCTCCTGTTGTCCCTGTCTAGGGAGATGGAAAGGACCCTGACATCTGAAGGATGTCTTGATGTGGAAGATGAAATAGATGCACCATCCCATATTTCTCTTGGCAATGCACCAAGTTAGCATTTTTATGCCAGTAACTCATTTAGGGGCAAACCTTTAGTGATACTAAGCATCCCTCAGCACACAGCACATCTCCTGTACAAGTACATCTTGAATGCAAGCATGACGGTATACCACACAAGGTATGTTTGTTTACATCTGTTTTGTTATCTGCACTATTGTTGCACTGTATGGTAGTGATGTTGCCACATATTATTAATGATATAAACAGATGTTTATCTAAATGCTTCTGCAGGTGCTATGTTTATGGAGTCCTCCACCATGGAACATGGGCATGTCTGATGGTGCTGCATGCAAAACTGATAGTGATGGAGGTGTCATGGTAATACAGTCTGAGGGCACAGTGCCACTGTCAACAATGATGACTGTGGAAGCGACAGTACCATCCACATCCAGTGACGCAGCTCTTTTTCCTGTGGAACCTCCCCCACCTCTCCACAGCCAGTGAAAGGACAAGTCATACCAACTAACCCTATTCATGCAGCACCCCTGTGCCCTGCCCATGCACCTGCAGTTGGTAACAGAGCTTCCATAGAGCGTGGGGTCAAGGTCAGGATTGGAAGGCCACAGGCCATCATCACCATGGCTTCCAGTTATTGCCTGACATGAGCGTCACAATAGGCACTACACAACAGTTGTGCAAGGCAATCATCCAGGTACAGGCAGATACCACCACCACCATGGCAAAGATGATAGGTGAAATACATAAAGCATATCCTGTGTTGACAATGTAAATGAGGGCTTTCAACAACTGATCACAGGTCCGGCATGTTACATGAACATTTGAGCACCATCACTGCCTCTACCTACCAAAGCTGACACCACTCTTTTGCCCACAACACGTATGCTTCCACTGTGGGGAAACTCCACAGAGTCAGTATGTCAAGTACACATATTGGCAACTCCTCCACACTATTCACTACTGTTGTACCTGCTGTAGCACAACAGAGATGCCAAAGCAGATATGGATTATGTGGTGGTTATGCAAATAGTATGGCCAGGCAGTTGTGGTCTCATAGTTCACCTTCATCCTTACCAGCAGGTGTTGATGTCAGTACTATTACTCAGAGCATACTTACCATTGGGCACCTGTCTCTCACACACAGTGCAACCACTAGCTGTGGCTCCTGTAATCCATTCTACACAAGTATCCAGTATGGTTGGGAACCTACAATCTTAGAAAGCACTATTCCTTCCCTGTACAATATGTCTAGCGCCCTGCAATCTCCTGGCCATATCATACACTCACTACTGCAGCTTTTGTTAACCCCTGCAACACTGTGCTTATTGCTGATTCCTGTGACTGTGCCCCTACCCACTCATGCATATGATGACAACTTATACTGGCAGTGTCTGATGCACATCTTGGCCAGTCAATGCACTTCACAGCATAGACTTGCCATAATATTGTATGCATCAGTTTTAATCATTGCCGTATCTGGCCAGACCCATAGTTGGGAACCAGATGTCACCTCCTTATTGTTGCTGCAATGTATTGCACTACATCTGCCTCATACTGTCTTCCCTTCATCCAGTTCCGCTGATGGCTCCTCAACTAGCACCTCCTCCACTGCAGGCTCTAATCTGTCTGATTTGCCAACAGCAATCTTCTGCTCCAGCTGTTTCCATACAACTATGTTGTGTGGAACAGCACGGACAACAAGCATCTTACTGCAGGTCTCCAAGTCATACTACATTGTACCACTAGAAGAAGCAAAATTAGGTCTTCATTAATCTAAAGGCTCACTTGATGATGCTACAGTACAAGGCTACACTGTCACAGACCTGCATCTCATCCACGCTGTGTGGGTTTCATATCAGTGTCATGAGCCATGGCTATGGGTTATATCAAGCATTTCCAGCAAGACATCCAAGTGGAAAGTCACCCAACATAAAATGCTAATAAAGGCTAAATTTATACCTGATATGGGAATCATGGAAACTGCCAGGATGGAGCACAGACACATTGTACCTAATATGCTCTGCACTGCGCACCACTACCAGGAAGCTAACAGAGTGGAAACCCTTGTTTCTGGATGTACCACTGGCTATGTGAACCAAGTGGGGCCTTGATAGTAATGTGGATGCAATCTATGGCCCCGATGACCTCAGCATAACTGGACAGTTGGTAAAACATCTACAACATATTGTCAATTTCATCTGTGGTCTTTTAGAACTACATATGTTTTTGCATATGCTGCAACATAGCATTGAGGAAACTGTTTATATTTGTTAGGTAAATGCCTGTGATACACCCATCATGTCTCCCAATGGCTGCTGGTAGGTCCCTCTATCAAAAATTGTCAAAGCTACACATTCCTTGAAGTCCAAATTAATCTGTATTAAACAAATCCTATGATATTCCATGCGACAAAGGTGCATATCTACTAGCTGCCACATGGTTTCTACAGCCACATGAACATATTCATCTATGTCCCAGTCATGGAAGTGATGATATGTTATACATGTTCAGATCTTTCTACAACGCATAAGGTGGCAATGCACCTTGGTGTGGACAGTGACTATGAAAGCAGCTTTTAAATATGGCTATGACTCCTAGCACTGAATTGAGATCTACATCTCTGTTTGCCAAAAAGTCAGAGTGGACAATCACAATGGTGGCTTGGTTTATCATGCAATTTTCATATGTTCCAGAATTGCTCTGCCATATTTGCCCTCATTTGGATTTGCAATATGCCTTATTACCATAATATTGCTCTTATCCATATCCTAATGAAATCATTTGCAAATGATACTGACTGTGTAACTTTGCCTGCTTGTAAGACAGAGTTACCTGTATTTTGGATTACCCCATGCCACCAGACATCACGCTATTTTGACTTATGCATTACGTTATTTATTTCTGAATCCCAGGCACTGTCTATCTGCATTCTGACTGGGTTTGGATACACTGGCAAGCTTTTCTTTTGACAAGCTGACATGCAGCTAATACATTTTGATGTAAAGCATCCACATTTGTATTTTTCTGGAAAGAATTTTAAGTAGAGTTAAAAAGTAAATCCAAATGAAATCATTCTGAAGAAGTTTTCTTGGATATCTCTCATTAGCTTAGTCTCTTGTTATGTTTAAAGTGATTATGATATTACAAATGACTATTATTCCATCCACTGTTCTCCAGCACACATAACTGCTTTACTGCATCATTAATCTTGCTGCACTTCTGTCTAGAATGTCACTGAGAAAGAAACTGCATCAAAGAGTAGTAGATCACAGTACTGCTGTACCTCATATATCAGTGCCAGAGCAGCCCAGCCATGCCATACTCTTTTTCCTTTACTTGATAGAGGCAGTATATCTGCTTCTATATCATTCAATAATAGCTTAAAATCCTGATTTATTCCAGTCAAGATATCACAGACAAACTGACTGATCCAGAATCTAGGTCTGGTACCACAATGACCTCTTCTACAAATAAGAACTATCCTACATGTTTTTCCTTTTTTTTCATAATCAGATTTTTTTTTGGAACATCATGCCAGCAATGAATACTATTCACTGTGCTGGTGCCCCAAATGCAGACTGGCCTAATTTACTTCAATATAAAAGCATCTATTTATTATTTCAGTTTCAAGACAGTGGTTTTGTATTCTCTCTCAAATAAGGAGCCTCACACAATGCATTCAATACACTTGAAATTAAAACAAGTTACTAGAGATAACTCTTCCATTAGCAATTACATGTATGCCATAAATTAAAGAGGAACTGCCGATACTCATCAAGTAAGCCGTTTACATGTTATTTTGTACAGGTATACTGTATTTTAAGTAATTCAGAAGTTTTTCTTAAGGACTGATGTATGAGAAATAAGCACATCAAGGCAATGAAGTCTGTATGCAAACAAATAATGAGAGAAACTTTGAATCCTGACAGCAAGGCAAAGCTTTAGGGGATTTTTTTCCATAACAGCTCAGTGTCAATATAAAATAAAAGAAACATGGCAGGAGCTTAAGCACTTGGAAAGACAAGTTAGACAGATGAGATGTGCTGCTTTTCATAATTACAGTGTGCCTTTTGGACCTTGAAACTCATGTTGCAATGCTCTTACTATCAGTTTACTCTGCTTTGTCATGGCACACCCTTATTACCTTTGTAGCGTGCACTGTATTCTCAAGTCCAAGTTGTAAACCATAAGTTTTGGCTTAAGTATGCCGCAAGCATGCTCTATTTGTTGTTAGATACTCATTCAACTGCAGAAGTCATTGCCAGTCTGCAAAAGCACTTGATGGATGTTTGCCAAAACAGTATGCATTTTTTTTTTATTATTTCTTGTACTTAAGTCGCAACTAAACTTACAGGACAGCAATAAAACTGTCTTGCTGATTAATGCCTGCATGACAGCAGGAAGAATTTCAAAGAGATATTTTATCCGTTGCAAAGGTCATATTAACACTTTTGGAAAGTGTCCTTACCAAATCTACATCACTGGGCACAAGCTCAAGTGGTACAGATTGAAAATGCTGAAAAACAGTCAGCATGTCTGAGCAATGAAGTACATCTGTTACTGGAAAAGTAAACAAAGGAGGACATTAGTAGGCCTTCATCTTTAGTCTTGGTGAACCAATGTACTGGCCTGCACATTTGCAGCAAACCAACATATAAAAGGGAGTTACAAGTAAATGTTTTTAAAAAATTTGCTAAGTCAAAGACTAAAACATGTAGCAAAGGCTGACAGTATGCAGCAAAGCCTCAGCTGTAAGACCAAGCAAGAAGGTCCATTAGCAATCACAAGGAATTAGCCAACAGTTACCATTATTTTATACCAAGAATGTAAATACATTTAGATAACAGAAAGAAAGAGTCAGTCTGCAGCAAAGTATTTTCTATGGATTGAAGAATTTAATTCAGAGATTAGTAGAGAATTAGAGAAAGCAAATAAAGACACGGTAAAGTGACACAAATGAAGAAGATAACAGTGAAAGCTAACAGCATACTGCACCATAAGCCCACACCTTGCAGCAAACCCCCATTACTGTCAAACAGACCAGGTTGGTAAGCAAGGAAATTAAAAAAGGACAAAGCAGAAGTGCACAATGATATCAAGCAGAATAAGAAGTTATGTACCTACCATAACGTTCCATGTTAGTTGTCTTCTTCTCGCCTTCTTTCTTGCTGGATGGGTTCGGAGCCGATCCTCGGCTCCGACTCGGCCAATACTAAAAGCTCGAGAGCTAATTCCACCGGCTCGAGGCTCCCCTATATCCCACAATGCTAGGCGGTAACTACTCAGATCTCGTTTGGTAGCTATACCAAGCAATACCATTCTCCAAGAATGGAGTAACAATTTTCAGAGGAAGAAACACAAAAGAATACCGGTCGGTCTGTCCAGGCTTGGGGGAAGGAGGGAGGGCCTTGAAAGAAGGCGAGAAGAAGACAACTAACATGGAACGTTATGGTAGGTACATAACTTCTTAATGTTAAGTTGTCAATCTCGCCTTCATTCTTGCTGGATGGGACCGCCCTAGCACCTTATCCCGGGTGGCCTATCGGAACAGACTCTTGAGAACAGTGGAACCAAAATTGGCACGGCTTCTGGAAACCATGTCCAATTTGTAATGTGAAATGAATGTATGAGGAGAAGCCCAGGTGGTTGCTGCACAAATTGAGTCTATTGGCAACCTGTCCTGAAAGGCTATGGATGTAGCTAATGCCCTAGTTGAATGAGCTCTAGGTCTTGAGGGTAATTTTTGATGTCTGGTCTCATAGATGAAAGTAATTGTAGACGTGAGCCATCTAGACAGAGATACTTTAGTGACTGGAAGGCCCAATCTTCCTTCTGCATATGACAGAAACAATTGATCAGATTTCCTGAGTTGTTTAGTTCTGTCTAAGTAATATCTCAGTTGGCGATGAACATCTAAAAAAATCCAGCTTTTGCTCTGACCTATTTGAATAGTTAGGGAAAAAAAACGGGGAGATCAATAATCTGGTTTAGGTTAATTTGAGAAGAAATTTTTGGTAAAAAGGATGGATTAGTCTGGAGAGATACCCTGTCTTTGTGAAAAACTAAGTAAGGAGGGCAACTGCATAGAGCATGGAGTTCTGATACTCTTTTTGCTGAAGTTATAGCTACCAGAAAAAGTGTCTTCCAAGAAAGCAATTTCAGAGAACATGAAGCCGCTGGTTCGAAGGGGGGAAGAATTAAAGATGCCAGAACCAAGTTTAAATCCCATTGAGGCGGAGGGTCTTTGATTGGAGGTTTGAGAAGAAATACACCTCTTAAGAAGGCTTTACAGAGTTTGTGAGCCATGATGCTGGATTCTGAGACACCAACATGAAAATTTGATATGGCAGCCAACTGAACTCTAATGGTTGATGCAGAAGATCCTAAATGAAAAAGTTCTGCTAGAAAGTCTAAAATAGACTGGATAGGTGCAGTAAAAGGATCAATGCTTTTCGATGATGCCCAAAGGGAAAAACGTTTCCATTTACTAGTATAAATCCTCCGGGTAGAGGATTTATGAGAAGCTATCAAGATATCTCGGACCGAGCGAGATATTAAGGGAAGCCTGGCTAAGGTAGGAATTGGAGAAACCACGCTGTGAGGTTTAGGGAAGACAGAGATTGATGCAGCTGACCTGACTGATGGGTAATCAGATCTGGTACTGGGTCCAGATGCCAAGGCTGCTCCAAAAGGTAGCGATGAAGAAAGGGGAACCATATCTGTCGAGACCAGTAAGGGGCAATGAGGATCATAGTCACTCTCAAGGCGATGGCTTTCTGAATTAGTTGAGGTATCAGTGGAAAGGGGGGGAAAGGCATACAGAAGTCCCAGGGGCCAATCGTGGACTAGAGCGTCTCTGGTGGGATGGCCTGGTAACGGGAAGAGCGTGAAGAAGTCTTGACACTTGCTGTTTTGGGGAGTAGCAAAAAGATCGCAGCAAGGATGGCCCCATCTTAGAAATACCTCTTCTAGAATTGATTTCTTTAGAGACCACTCGTGCGGCATGAGAATTGCTCTGCTCAACTTGTCTGCAATGACGTTGGATTTCCCGGGAATATGCGTCGCTATCAGAAAATGCTGAGAAGAGATCGCCCATTGCCAAAGTCTGAGTGCTTCTCGACATAAAGGGTATGATCTGGTTCCGCCTTGTTTGTTGATGTACCACACCACGGACATGTTGTCCGTTGGAATTGCAATAGTCCCTTTGGGAAGAGAGTCGTGAAAGGCTTGCAACGCTAAAAGCACTGCTCTCATCTCTAAGACATTTATGTGCAAGTGGCACTCAAAGGGTTGCCACGTGCCCTGGACTGTCCTGCCCTGATAATGCCCCCCCACCCGATCAGGGAGGCATCTGTTGTCAACGTGGCAACTGGAGGGGGGAGAGTGAAGGGTCTTCCTTGGAGAAGTTGAGGTGACGTGACCCACCAAGACAGTTGATTCTTGCATACTTGAGTTATCAGTATGGTGTGGGACATTGGGAGTCGTTGAAAGGACCATTGGGTAAAGAGCATCCATTGGAGGATCCTCATGTAAAAGCGAGCTAAGGGGAGAAGGGGAATAGCTACTGCCATGAGTCCTAGTACCTCCAATACCAGTCTGGCTTTGACTTTGACCAATTGCGATAGAAGGGATACTTGGTTCCGGATGTCTAACACCCTCTGCTCTGTGAGAGTGGCTGAAAGGGTCTGTGTATCTAATTTGGCGCCTATGAAAGTAATAAACCGACAAGGCGACAAGGCAGATTTTTCGAAATTTATTGAAATGCCTAGAGCTTGACAGGTTTGAATGGTGAAATCCCTGGATAGGAGAAGCTGATGTCTGGTGGTGGCAGTAAGGAGCCAATCGTCCAGATATGGAAACACCTGGAATCCCTGGCACCTCAAGTGAGCCATGACCACTACCATGCATTTGGTGAACACCCAGGGGGCTGTAGTGAGACCAAAGGGCAGGGCCCTGAATTGGTAGTGATTGGCTCCCAGCCTGAAGCGGAGATATCTCCTGGAGCGTCGGTTCATTTTGATGTGATAGTACGCATCCTGAAGATCTATCGAGCACATCCAATTGTCCTGACCCAAGAAGGGTAGGATGGACTGTAGCGTGACCATCCGGAATTTTGTTTTTTTGACAAACTTGTTTAAGTGGCTGAGATCCAGAATGGGTCTCCAGTCCCCTGTTTTTTTTGGTACCAAAAAGAATTTGGAGTAGATTCCGGATCCTTGCTGGTCTGCTGGGACTGATTGGATGACTCTTTTTGACAGCAGCTTTGACACTTCTAATGCTGATTTTTCCTTTAGACCGGGTGGAAGGTCTGGAAGGGATCTTTTTGGTTGGGTTGGAATATGAATAAAGGGAATTTTGTAACCCTCGGATATGATCGACTGTACCCATTTGTCTTGAGTTAGGGAAAGCCAGGCTTCTGGGTACAGCGATAATCTTCCCCTGACTGCCTCCGAAGGCGGACAGCCGGGCAGCCCCTCAGGGGTGCTGAAAGGGTTTGTCAGAGAACACCTTTCTGCTACCCTGGTTTTGCGGACCTGCTCTGCCTCTGGGGCGGCGTCTATTATTATTCCCCCCTCTGCCTCTAGGGGAATCGGCCTTGTGCGTCAGATGAGACTCCCTGGGATTGTTTTCTGAACCACATCTTTCCTCCCCTCTGACCTTTGGGATAGGGTCTAGCAGGGGTGGAAAAACGGACTCCTACGGCAGAGAGAGTCTTACCTTCCACCTCGCACCTGGTCAATGTATCCTTCACCTGTGGACCAAACAAAGATGATCCATCAAAAGGGGAATTGGTGAAGGACGCCTTGAAAGGGTCCGCAAAGTTGCATAGCCGCATCCAGGCGTGCCTTCGTAAGGCAACTCCTGTGCCTGCGGATCTACTCGCTCCATCTGCTGCGTACGAGACTAGCCACATGGAGGAGTTCACGATTGAATTTAGGGTTGCCAACTGGGAGTTCATTGTGTCTTTGAACCCCTCAGCTGTAGGATCCTTCATCAGTTCACCCATATCCTTGAGTAAATCTCTTTGGAGACGGGTGAAGTGGCATAAGTAGTTCAGCGACCGCATTGAAAAGGTCGCTGACGAGAACATCCGCTTGCCGTACCTGTCCATGGTCCTAGATTCTTTATTAGGAGGATGGACAGGAACCGAAGGATCAGCTAATTCCTTCTTTGTGGACGCAGCCACCACCATGGCATCAACAGGGACACCTTTGGATAAAAACTGTTTGTCTGTGGGGGCAGTGATAAATTTGGATGGTCTCCTCGGGGTGGGTTCCACTGAGTCAGGAGCCGTCCAAGCCTTCCTTGCCACCACTTCCATAAGGGGGTCAAAGGGAGGGGACACCCAGGAGGTAGAAGGGCAAGAACCAAACGCCTCAAGATACACTGACTCATCCTCCGAAGGGTTAAGGGCTGGCCAATTCCCCCTCTGTTTGAGGATTTCAAGGATGTCCGCAAAGGAGACATCCTCAGAGGGGGAACGAGGGGACCCTTCGGATTCCTCTAAGTCAGTGTCAGAGGTGATAGACTCAGGGGAGTCAATGTGCTTCTTCTTGCACTGCCTCTTCCTAGGGGGATCTCCTGCAGGGTCAGGAGAGACCTCGGAAGAGGAGGAAATTCCCAATGGGGAATCTTGAGGAGTTGGTTCTCTGCGGTGTGAGACAAGGGGGTGAGTAGAAATCACCGCAGGCACTGTAGATGGAGGGGCTGAGGGAGCCGACTGAGGGGCAGAACCTGGTTCTAGCACGCTCCGCATGACCTCGAAGGCATCTCTGTCAGGCAAGGCCCGAGGCCCTCGCTCCGAAGAGACAAGGACCCCTCCCGGCACCGACAGAGACGGCTCCGAAGCCGATGTCGGAGCCGAACTCACCAGCGCCGAAGCCCCGAGAGGGAGAGCGGGGTCGGACAAGGGTCCGATGCCACTCGCCCCCTCGGAGCCGACGAGGGAAGTCGGTCGCCGAGATCCCTCCAAAGAGGAGATCGGAGCAGACGACGGAGCTGAAATGGAAGGTATCGGATCCGATGCACCGACAGTCATGGCTCCAACAAGCCTTGGCTCCGAACTCGAAGGAGTCGGAGGAGGAATGTAATCTGGGACGGGAATAGCCAATGACTGATGAGTCGGGCTATGGAGCATTTGGGCCAGTGCCTCGGACTTAAGAAGTCTACTCACCACCCTCTGCAAATCATGGTCTGACAACCTGGAAGACCGAGAGGAATGGGTTTTGTGACTCCGCTCCGAAAGGAGAGGGGAACCTGGCGCCGAGTGCACAGATCCGATGGAGGGGGACCTGGACCTCTTTCTGTAAAATGGCTCCGATAATGGTATCGGAGCCGATGGGGACTGCTAGCGGCTCCAGCCGAAGTAACGGTAAGAGGTTTAAGAATAGATCCGCTTGAGGGGGATCTAGACCTCTTTTTAGAAAGTGGCTCCGATGATGGTATCGGAGCCGATGAAGACATATCAGCCTCGGCTCCAGCTGGAGCCGAGGTAACGGTTTGAGGCCTAAGAACATCAGCTCTGGCCGGAGCCGATGACGAAGCCTGCTTCGACTTCTCCACAGTCGACTCAAGAGCAGGAGTCGACTGTTTTGAAGTTTTCGAAGGCTTCCCCGACCCAGACTGAGTCGGGGGGGCCTTCAGGCTTTAACAAGCCCCTTAAGATGAGCTTGTTTTTGCGCTCCTGCAGGACTCGAGGGCTGAAACCATGGCAGACAGCACAAGAGTCCTGCAGGTGCACAGGTCCCAGGCAGTACACACAAGAAGTGTGACCGTCTGTCAGAGACATCTTCTGACAGCACAAGTCATACTTCTTGAAGCCTGAGACCTTATCCTTAGACATTAAGGAAGAGGGGCGGTCTCAAACACACACACACAGACACTCTACACTAAGAAATTAAAGATAAGTAGCCAAAAACACAAGCACACAAGCCCCTACAACACTAACTGAAAAAGGGACTGGGGTGAGGGAAAGGCCGAAGGCCTAGAACAACAACAATAAGAGGGGTGGGAATCGAAAAAGAAGGGTCGATAGAACTAAAAACTAACACAAACAATAACAATATATATAACTAAGAAAAGAAAGGGGAATTAGTACTACCTCAAAGGTAAAAATTCACTTACGTGCCTGAGCCGGTAAGAAAAGCACCTCGTAGCTATAGCGGCAAACGAGATCTGAGTAGTTACCGCCTAGCATTGTGGGATATAGGGGAGCCTCAAGCCGGTGGAATTAGCTCTCGAGCTTTTAGTATTGGCCGAGTCGGAGCCGAGGATCGGCTCCGAACCCATCCAGCAAGAATGAAGGCGAGATTGACAACTTAACATTCTGACATTTTCAGCTTTTACGAATATATTATAAGAATTAAAAACTTTCAGGAAAGTGCAGCTGCTCAAGTCCTACTTCCTGTATTAGTAAATGTTCAAATCACTAACTGCCTCAGTGGCATTTTGTGTTATCTGCCAAGGTAACCCAGTACTAGCCAGCTTTCAAAAGTTCAGACTTCCCTTCCTCTCTTTTTCTGCAACTGCTGATTGGTTGAACATATCCTAAGAAAGAAGCCTTTAACTGTACCAGGAAGTGAGTGTTCATGCTTTTTCACTTCCACAAAGATGGAGAGGAAAGTACCTGTAGCCAGAATCATCCATCAAGGGTAAATCTGGAGCCAATCACAACACCATATAAAAAATAAACCGAACAAAAACAGAATCAAAGAAGTTGAAACCCACCTCAACTATGCACAATCTGGGGAATGGCAGGTGGTTTATGGCACTGAGAAATTTGAACATCTTCTGTTACAGGTAAGTAAAACTTGTTCATTTATACTATGTTCATCATTCCCACCACTTCAATAGCATTTTGGATAGATTCCTAAAGCTTACCATGTCTGGGAGGTGGAAGGATAAGGATCCAGAAGCCTCTGCAGAATGTTCCTTAGCAGCACCCGCTCTGGACCTTGAAAAGGAATTCAGTTTGTAGTGTTTTGCGAAGGTATGAACAGAGGACCTGGTGCTTCCTCTAGAATTCTTCTAGAGTCCACCTCTTTCCAATATGCCATTATGGAGGATAAGACCCTAGTCAAGTGAGTCTTAACTTTGGCTGGAAGAAACTTACCATGGTAGGAGTAACGGAAAACGATAACAGAGAAGAATCCTCATGCAGTAGTTTGTTTAGAGCAGGTTAATATTTCTTAGTTCCAATATAGGAGACAAACAGCTGTTCAGCATTCCTAAAGAGCTTTCTTCTACCAAGGTAATACCTGAACTGAATGTGTTCATCAAAGGTATGTAGAATCTTTTCTCTCTTTTTTTTTGGATGATATAGCACTTGAAACTGATGGCTTGATTCAAAGTAAATTGAAAATCAACTTTAGACATGAATGATGGATTAGTATGTAACACAACCCTCCGCTTGTGAAAAATCAGACAAGGCTGGCTTACCATTTATTTATTTATTTACATTTGTTGACTAGGAGTGTCCGACTGGACGTAGGTCTATTTTCAGCGGAGGCCCGGGGAGAAAAGCTCCACAGTTAAAATAAACAGACAGCAGTTACATTGGATTACATAGCGATTAACAATTTAACATAGCAATTACTTACAACATATTTACAGATGAAGAACATAGTACATCAGTAGACAACTAGAATCTTTACCTGTGAAGTACATAACAGACATTAACAACTGTTACAATGAGAAGTTCCTGCTGTATAATAAGTACTAGGCTTATGAGCATCTGAGCTTGTTATAATCAAAGTAGTTAGTGGAGTGGAAAGAAAGGTAGTGGTTGGATGGGGTGGGTGATATTAGAGTGGGAGTTGCAAGGGCATAGCCAGCATGTTTTTAGGTGCGCTTTTAGTAAAGTTTTGAAGTGAGTGCATGATGCTACGGAGGTAATTGTGGGTGGAAGGGAGTTCCATAATTTGGCTATTGTGCAAGAGAATAGTGCTTCACCAGCAGAGTTATTGGTTGGCTTTAGTGATCTGCAAGTGATTTTTGTTGCTGGATCTTAGTGGTCTGGTGGTGCGATAGGGTTGGAGTAGATTCTGGAGGGATGGGACATTTAGTGGATGGTTTACTAGTTTGCGGGCGAGTGAGAGTTGATACCACTGAAGGAGGTGAGGGAGTTCAAGCCAGCCCAGTTCAGCAAGTGAGAGACAGTGGTGACTACAGTAGGATGCCCCTGTGGCAAATTTGGCGATTTTGTTGCAGCAGGTCTCTAGCTTGTTTAGATCGCATTGCCTTAGGTTGGTATATATTGGAGAGACATAAAGTAGGGTGGAGATAAGGTGGGAATTTGCTATTGAAATCTTTGCTGCTTTGGTGAGAAATTGCTTATTTCTGTATAACGCTCCTAGTTTTTTGTGGACTTTTTTTATGGTCATTGATATGTGAATGTCAAATTTTAGTTTATTGTCTATTTCCACTCCTAGCAATTTGGTGTGTTCAGTTGGGTATATAGTGGTGTTGTCTTTTGCTGTGATGTTAAAGTGAGAGATGTTTTGAGTATGTTTGGCGGGTTGGAAGATGAGTAGTTTAGTTTTGTTTGGGTTGAGTATTAATTGGGCATCAGATAACCAAGTTTCAACAGAGGAAAAGGCTTCCTATGTGACTTTTTGCAGTTTGGGTAGGGACTGGGCTGAGCAGATGATGGTTGAGTCATCTGCATATTGTATGAGTGTGCCATGTTTGGTGGCAGAGGCTAGATTATTGGTCTAAACAGAGAAGAGTAGGGGTCCAAGGATGGATCCTTGGGGAACCCCTATGGAGACAGGTAGTTGGGGAGATATGTCATTCTGCCATACAGAAGCTTGCAACTCTGAGACTTACCTTGCAGATATTAGAGCAAGGAGTAAAAAAGTCTTTAAAGTAATGAACCATACATCAGCCTTAGAGGTAGGATCAAAAGGAGGTAAGATCAATTTTTCAAGAACAAAGTTAAGGTCCCAGGGCGGAGAAATTTACTTTTGAGGAGATCCTGAGTGCAACACTCCTTTCATAAACTGTTTGGTACACAAAGAGATCAAACGTACTTTTATAGCAACATATGACAAATAATCTCCAAGTAGCTTATACAAATATTCCACAAACAAAGGGGCCAAAACCCTTTCTGGACATCTGTTATTGGCTATGTATCACCTAGAAAACCTCTTCCACTTATAAGATTTTCTACGTTTTCTTCCCTCCTTAAATCCCTGCTGCACATCCTTATGGAACAAGGGTCTGAAAAGTAATACACAGGATCATCCACGCTGTCAGCTGCAGTTGCTCTAAACACCTCTGATGCTGTGTGAGCAGTTTCAATCTATGAGAAACTGTGTTGTAATTGCCCACGGTCAATTCCATTAGATGGGAGAACCAACTCTTTCTGGGCCAAAAGGGAGTTACCAAAATCATCTTTGATAATTCTTTCTGAATATTTAGAAGTACCGTTGGATTTATTGGAAAGGTGGAATTACAAACAGGAATATTCCTGACCATGGGAATGACAAAGCATCTGTCTTCCAAACATGGCTGCAAGGATGTCTTGAACAGAATTTTTTCAGTTGTCTGTGTTGAAAGGAGGAGGACAAATCTATTTGAGGTGTTTCACACATCTGGATCAAGTCCTGGAAGACTTCTACATGGAACTCCCACTCATGAGGGTTTTTCCAGGATCTGCTTAATCTGTCTGTGACTGCATTTTGACAGAATGCAAAAGGTCTGAAGTGTCACAGAACGCTGTAGAACCATCTCCAAGGCCATCACTGCCAACAGGCAAAGAGAGCATGACCTTGTACTCCCTTTCTTATTCAGGCACCACATCACAGTACTGTTGTCTGTGACAACTAGAACAGGACCCAGAGTTCATAACTGGTAAAGAACTTTTCAAGCATGAATCACTGTCAACATTTATTTCATGTTTTTAGACTTTGGCGTGTTCTGAAGTCCCCAAAAGCCTTGCACTTGAACTCCCAAGGACACTGCTTCTCATGCAAAATCTGAACAGTCTATCTGGAAAATTCTGGGGCCTAAAAAGACAGAGAGAAAGAGAGAGAGACACACACGGAGAAAAAAGGGAGTCCTGGATTCAGAAGCAGTTGATCCCTATAACACTGCAACTTCTGTTTCACAATCCCAGTATCAGTACCTGGAAATCAAATGGTTCAAGTTGCTGGACCCAACGATTCTTGAATTTTTCTCATGTGTAGTCTGGCTAGTGGTATCATGAAAATCACTGATGCAATGAGGTCTAGAATTTTGAGGAAATCTCTCGCTGAGGCCATGTCTAAAAGAAAGAAATCCAAGAAAATGTCCTGATAAGTCAGAACTTTGTCTTCTGGCAGGTGGGCCATCTTTTTTACTGTGTCCATTCAACACTCCAGGAAAAAGAATTAATTGAGAGGATGAGGAAGGACTTTTTGAAGGTTTAATGTGAAACCGAGGTGGAAAACGAGGGATGCAACCCAATACAGAAGCTGCACAAATCAGCAAGCCATCTAAATAAGGAAAACTATGGATGCCTAGGATTCTAAAATAGGTATCCACTGGGGCCAGACACTTTGTAAACATGTGAGGTGCAACAGATAGCCAAATGGTAAATGCAGAAAAATGCCAGACATAGTAAATTTCAAAAATTTCCTAAAACTGGTAGCAATAGGAATATGATGAAAAATGTCCTTGACCTCTAGTGCCACCATGAAATAGCAAGGACCAACTATAAGGTGAGCATTATGAATTTTGGAACTTTTACAAAGGTGTTAAGAAAGGGCAGATCTAGGATGTGTCTCCAAGAGTGCTCCTTTTTAGTACCAAAACGGTTCTGCAGTAAAATCCTTCACCTTTGTGTATTGCAGGCACTGATTCTGTGATTCCTGCTTCTACCATTTGATGCAGCACTGGAAGAAACAGCTCTGTCTGATCTGGTGGGTGTGGAGGAATTCCTCGTAAGAGGGAGGATTCTTTATCCATTACCAAGTGTATCCTCTCTGAATTTCTCTCAGAAAACATCTGTCTGAGACTTTTTGTGGCCAGGCTGCAAGGTTGACAGAGAGCAATGGGGAAGGAAGAAGATAAGGAAGGGGAGGAGTACGGGTAGGTGTAATCTGCGACTAGGAATAGTCATTTCTGTGCAGGAGGCAAACCTTTTTGGAAAGGAGTCCCTCATGTTTGGTTTCAAAGAATTATCCTCCTGCCATTTCCTTTTTGATTCCTGACATTTGTTTCACTGGGATTTTTGTTTGTTCTGTCCCTTGAAAGAAGATGTCTTGTTTGGGGAGAACATGGGTACATAAAACATCATAGATACCCTATGCATTAATTTGTCTCTCTCATCCCACTCTTTCAGAATCTGTGTAACAGACGCCCCAAGCACCAATTCAGAATGTAAAGGTGCATTCAGAATTTTTGCTTTTAAATCGTCAGAGTTCTGAATACATAACCAAGAATATCATCTTAATACAACAGAAAAAGAAGCATTTCTTGAGACTGTATCTGCACAATTTAAGCACACCTCTCAAAGCATGTTTCAAAACCTTACTCAAATTACAAACAATTCCATTCATATAAGAATTTTGCTCTGCAAGTAAGGATGCAGCAAAATCATACAAACT
This sequence comes from Protopterus annectens, assembly GCF_019279795.1. Classification (NCBI taxonomy): domain Eukaryota; kingdom Metazoa; phylum Chordata; order Ceratodontiformes; family Protopteridae; genus Protopterus; species Protopterus annectens. The sequence goes on from NC_056729.1 coordinate 1,064,101,923, forward strand.
CTATTTACACTGCAAAATTAATTTCCACACATAGGTTAGAACATTCTAAAGGCTAGATTACAGGAAAGAAACATCCTTTTGCCCTGAAGATCTGACCAGCATCCCTCTTTATCAGAGGGTGCTGGATTAGATGAAGCTAAGGAGTCAGCTTTCCACAGTTCAGAATACCCTCTTCTGACTCTCTGTGATAGAGAATAGGCTAAGCCCCTCCTATCAGAGAAACCTAACCCCTGTCACAGAAATTCAGTTATTCAGGCTTTTAGTACTAAGTAGGATAAACCAAGAAGGACCAGAAGACAGAATTGCATGAAACCAACCAAACTGCAACCACAAAACACCAACGCAAATAACCAAAGCCAACCAACAACACAACAAAGGTGGATGCTATTGAACTATACATAGAATAAGGGGGGGGGGGTGCTACAGGGGTAGCATGAAATTTGAAAATCTATTGTTACAGGTAAGTAGGACTTACACAACTGTACTATGTTTATCATTAACACTGCCTACGTGGCATATGGTTAGAGTCCCAATTAAACTACCTGGATGGAGGAAGGATAAAGATCCAGCAGCCCCCAAAGAACGGCCCTCGCAAAGTCTGCTATGGAACTTGAGAAGGAATCCAGTTTGTAATGCTTTGTAAATCTATAAAGAGAGCACAAGGTTGCTGCCTCTAGAATGCTTCTAGTGTCCACTTCCTTCCAATATGCCAATGAAGAGGATAAGGCTCTTCTAAGATAATAAAGATAATTAATATTAAGAAGAAAAAATGATAATAAGATAATAATTAGAAGAGAATAAGGATTAAGCATGCCTGGAATAGATTTATCATACTGGGAGTAACAAAAACAATAGCAGAGGATAACTAACAAGCAATCATTTGCACAGAGACAGGTTGACCCTTCTTAGCCCCAGTATAGGACACAAACATCTGTTAACCTTCCCTGTACGGCTTGGTTCTGTCAAGGTAGTACCTGAGCTGCCTGTGCACAAAGTATGCAGAATGTTTTCTCCATTGTTTGGCATGAAAAAAATAATTAGTGCATAAGACAGCCCTATCCTTGTGGAAAATCAAATAAGGTTGGCCCACCATGCAAAATTAAAGTTCAGAGACGTGCCTAGCAGATATCAGAGCAATAAGCAAAACAGTTTTCCAAGTGATTAACTTCAAATCAGCCTGAAAGGCCATTTCGTAAGGAGATGAGGTCAATTTTTCAAGAAGTGGCGATACCAAAGATGAAGAATTTGTTTTCGAGGGGGTCACAACTGCAACACATCTTTTGTACACTGTTTGATTACAAAAAGAGAGGAAAGAGGGGGATCCACGGGCAGATAAGCTGAGACTGCCACAAGATGCACCCTGACAGATGCATAAGAGAATTAATCTTTGAGTAGCTCACACAAATATTTTAAAGTCAGAGGGGCAAATACTATACCATGCTCTCTGATATTGGTTAGACACCACCTAGAAAAATTCTTCCACTTATAAACATAAGATTTTATAGTTGTAAGATTTCTTCCTTCTTTCAATATCTGCTGTACACCATCATGGAACAAGTGCCTAAAAGGTATCACGACAATCATCCAGGTTGTCAGTAGCAATTGCTGTACAATGGGAAGCACCAGTTGCTCCTGACACTGTATTAGATGATCCAGAATAAATGAGGAAGCTTCTGGTAATTGTTGTAGTCTAATTCCATTAAAAGGGAGAACCAAATTTGCCTGGATCAAAAATGGGGAACCACAATGATCTTTGGTAATTCTACTGAATCTTCAGATGCATCTTGAGTATCGGTGAAAAGGGAAGAAATACATAAAAGAACATTTCCATCCTAGGGAACCAGAATGTTTCTGTTTTCCAAGCAAGGCTGCAAACTATGTCTCAAACAATTTTTCCAGATGCCTGTTTTGAAACAAGGTGAACAGAACTATTGTGTTCCCCACATCTTGGCCAATCTAGGCAGGCCTCTGTCCTAGGTTTCCAGTTGTGAGGGTCTGTCCAGGATCTGCTTAGTCTGTCATTCGGTTATGGCCTGATGGAATGTATGAGGCCTGAAGTGTCAGAGAATGATGTATAGCTAGCTCCCAGGCCATCACTGTCAACCAAAAAAAGGGTATGACCTTGTAATCCCCTTGCTTGTTCAAGTGCCACATGACTGTAGTGTCATCTGTAACAAATTAAAAGGGGACCTGGAGACCATAATTGATGAAGAACTATTAAGGTCTGAATCACTGCTATCAGTCCTTTGGCATTTATGTGCTTCATAGCATCTGAAGGACCCCACTTGCACTAGAACTCCCCTGGACACTGTTCCCCATGCAAAAATCTGACAAATCCATCTGGACTGATTGAACTGGGCTCTGGAGGGAGGAGAGTAGGTCTGGATTGAGAGATATCTAACCCTTCACCACTAACTCTCATTTCACAAAATTCAGTACTGGTACCTGGAACTTCAAGGGAAGCAAGTGCTCGGTACAACATTTTGTTTTCAAGTACCATTGAATCTTTCTCATGTGCAGATTGGCCACTGTTGTCATGAGGATAACTGATGCCACGAGGCCTAGAATTTTGAGAAACACTCTTGCATAGACAGCTTTTTGAAGAGGGAAGTCACTGAAAATGTTGGGAACAGTCAAGACTTTGTCTTATAGTGGAAAGGCCATATGTTTTTCTGTGTCCATCATATACCCCAATGAGACCATTCTTTGTGAGGGTGTGAGATAGGAATTTTATTGTTTCAACTTGAAATTGGGACTAATTGAAATGTGATGATAAACATCCTTCAGATGTAAAGTCACTATGAAACAGTGTTCTGCGATAAGAGGCAGGACTGTCTCTAGGGTGAGAATTTTTTATTTGGGTACTTTCAGAAAGGTATTACGTATGACAAACAAAACACTGTTCTCCACTGTAGCTCTTCATTGAGTATCAAAAAGTTCTCCTGTAAACCTTTTTTCAGTTTTGTGGTGCGGGAAAGTACAGTTGTGTAAAATCTTACCATAACATTAGATGCCTTACTTCTCATTGTTGAAGTATTCTTTACTCTTGTGAAATCCTGTCAAGGATAGCTGAATGTCTGGCCAGCATACCAAAGCCTTTACACCTTCCAGATATGATACGATAGATGTTTGTCCTACATGCAAAATGCATAAGGTACATATGTGAAGTATGAACGTCTGATCTTTGTAGCTGAAGCAACCCCAGAAGAACCAGAGCAACCCTAGAGAAAGACAATATCATGTGCATTCAGGAAGGGAAGAAGAAGAAAGAGAAAGGGATGGAAGAAAGATCCCTTGGCCAGAAAGAGGGCAACAGAAAGTAACAAGGGGCAGCAAGGAAGGGCAAAATACTGCAACAGTGAGAAGTAGGACATCTACTGTTACTGTAAGACCTTACTTAACTATACTATGTCTTTCCTTATCTCTGGTGCAGTATTCTTTACACTGAAGACTACCCGGTCTCCTGGAAAGTATAGGAGGAGGGAGGCACAGAACAGCCCTCCACAAACCCATGAAGGATGGCCCTGGCAAAACCTGCCCTGGCCCTGGAAATGGCATCCAACTTGTAATGTTTAGTAAAAGTGTGAGCAGAAGACTTAGCAGCAGCTTCCAAGATACAGCTAGTATCCTGACTCTTGGAAAAAGCACCGGAAGACACCACTGCCCTGGTTGAATGAGCACAAACAGAAGAGGAAAGCTGTTGGCCATGAAAACAACAGCAAAAATAAATGACCTTAGAAATCCAGGAAGAGAAAGTTTGCTTAAACACCACCAAACACAATTTCCTGGTATAAAGGAAAACAAAAAGTTGTTCAGAATTCCTTATATGTTTTGCCTTGTCCATAATAAGATCAGAATTGTCTATATGGATCCATAGTATGAAGACCCCTCTCACTAGTAATCTGTGGAAAAGGGAAAAGAAGGCAGATGAATAGACTGTTTCAAGGACAAATCATTAACTACTCTGGGTATAAAAGAAAGATAGGTATGAAGAGATGCTCTGTTCCTGTGGGGAAAAAGGAACCACAACGAGTACTTTAAGTTCAGAGATCCTCTTGGCAGAAGTAAGAGCCACCAAAAATAGTCTTTCAAGCACAATGTTGTAGGGAAGAAGAAACAGCAGGCTTAAAAGGGGACTGAGTCAATTTCTCGAGAACAAAATTAAGATCCCAAGAAGTAAGAAGAGGTTTTGTTGCAAGCCTGATACGAATGACACCTTTTTAAAAATTTTTGACTTCAAAACAAGAAGCCAAATGTGTTTCAGAGACAAACAGGCAGAAATGGCTGACAAGTGAACTCTACTAGATGAATATGCCAAACCAGAGTTGAGTAACTCTCACAAATAAGAAAGGACCGTAGGGATCCCCACAGAAAAAGGGTACAGTCATGCTTGAGACACCAAATAGAAAATATTTTCCATTTAGTTACATATGATTTTCTAGAATTGGGTTTTTGGCCTACTGCAAAACCCTCAAGCACATCCTCTGGAAATTGGGGCCTGAAAGGAATCAAAACCTCATCACCCAACATGTCAACTGAAAGGTCGTCAAGTAAGGGTGAATGAAAGATCCCTTGTCTTGTCTGAGAAGATCCATTCTATGTGGCAATTTGTGATGATTACCACTGGCCAGGTGAAATAGAAGGGGGAACCAGTGCTTTCTAGGCCAAAAGGGAGTCAGCAGCAAGATTTTCGGTGTATCCCACATGATGTTGTGCAGGAACTTTGGTAGTAGAGAAGAGGGTGATAGGCATACAAAAACATCCCCTCCCAGAAAAAGACATGGCATCCACTTTCCAAGCCAAAACACTTGGCACTCTAGAATTGAACTGGGGAAGTTGTCTGTTCATAAGACAGGCAAAAATATCTACCTGAGGAGTACCCCGCCAATGTATAATGTCTTCCTGGTGGACCATTCATTCATGATGATTTGTACTGGACCTGCTCAAACAGTCTGCCACCAGACTGTGCTCTGAAGGAATGTAAACCACCTAAAGAATCAAGTGACAGTGGACTGCAAAATCCCCAGCATGCAAAGAAGGTAAGATTTGTGTGCCCACTTGCTTGTTGATTTTCCACATGGCTGCAGTATTGTCTGTGAAAACCTGGAACACAAAGGGACTAAAAAGTCTGGAGAGACAGAAGTAGAGCCCCTATCTCCCTGATGTTGATATGGTCTGACACTTGCTGATGGGATCAAAGACCCACCTGAACTTTTAGGTTGCTGGAGGAGGCTCCCCAAATGTGATTAGAAATATTCATGCACAGCTCCTGAACAGGAAGATTAACCTGAAAAGAACACCTGGATTCAGGCAAATCTGGTGAATCCACCAGTGAAGCTTGAGCATGAGACAAGGTAAGCGAGAGAAAAATACTCCAGAGGGTGGCAGTGCTGGAGCCAATCAGTCTTGAGATACCATTAGACGTCCTCATGTGGAGTTTGGCAAAAGCAAGCATGGGGATGGTGGATGCCATGTTACCCAGGGCTTGGAGAAATTCCCTTGCAGGAAGGACTGGAAGAGGAAGAAGAGACTGGAAATAAACAAAAGAGAGGACCTTCGGAGGTGAGAGACAAGCCAACAAACCCAAAAACACCTGGTCCTGAGAAGGAATCAACACAGAAGAAGCATAGTGAAGTGAGTTGGGAGGGTGGCCTAATGGTTAAGGTGTTTGCCTTACAAACACAAGGTGCAGGGTTTGAGTCTCACAAGGGATAATTGGCTAGGCTTAAAATGGCTCGCAAGGGCAGTTAGCTTAGTATGAACCTATGAATCTATGAATCTATGAAAACAGGAGCTGCTGCGGGGGACTTGAATTAAAAGGTCATCCAAATAAGGGAATATCTGAATTCCCTGAAGACTGCAAAAGCCTACTAAGGGGGCCAGGCATTTAGTAAAGATCCTTGGAGCTGTAGAAAGTCCAAAAGGCAAAACAGAGAAATTATAATGAGAGGAATAAACAGAGAAATGTAAAAATGTCCTGAAGAAAGGTTGAAAAGGAATATGGAGGTAAGAGACTTTCAAATCCAGAAATATCAGAAAGGCTTGATGAAGCAACAGAGGAATACGTGTCTGAAGAGACAACACCTGAAAAAAAAATGACTTTGAAAAAGGGTGTTGAGAAAAGACAGGTCTAGAGTGGCCCTCCATGACTCCTCCTTCCTGGGAAACAGAAACATTCTGGAATAAAATCCTGTTCCTTGCTGAGACAAGGGGACAGGTTGGATGGTTCCCTGTTCTAACAGATCCCACAGAACCAAAGGAAATGAGGTAGCGGGCAGGCAGAAGGCTAAAGAAGGCCAGAAAATGGGGGAAGGGATATCCAAGCCATAAAAACAACCATTTTGGATAGTGGAGAGAACTTAAGCATCTGCAGTATCTGTAGCCAAACAGAAAAAGAAAGAGTCAGCCTGAGGGACACAGGAATCTGGTTGGGGGTGCTCAATGTCAGATATAGGCATATTTGTCAGAAAAAGAAGATATGTGGCCCCCATAATTCTGAGTGGGCATGTCTGGGAAAATTTTTTAGGAACCTGCCTAAGCTGTCTATGGACAAAAGAAGATTTAGGTGAATAACTCCTCTGGAGCTTAACAAATATTTGCTTCAGGTCTTGTATAACCATAGCTTTAACCTGAAGAGTTTTAAACAATTCTGCAGCAGCAGCATCAAAGATATTCTGGCGGCATAAGGGGGAATCTAAAAGTTTGGCCTTAATATCTTCAGGAAAGCCCTGAAGGAGCAGCCAAGAGTATTTCTTCATAGCAGATCCAGATGCAGCTGACCTAGAAGAGGCATCTGTAGCATCATAACTGCATTTAACAGATGGTAAGGCAGACCTCAGAAGAAACAGGACAGAAGTCTTACTGTCTGAAACAGGTATATCAGCCAACCCCCCTCAACAAGTTGGGAGGGAAGAACCAGGACATATCTAGTCATATGGGTCTGATAATTAATGGCCTTAAAGGCCAAAGTACCAGAAGTATGCACTTTTTTCCTTTACCTCTCCATTACCTCTCCATAGCATGGCTGTCCATGTCAGAATGTAAAAGCTTGGAGGAGGACAGCATTTTGGATGGCTTATTTGTGGACATGGAAACAACAGTAGGATCAGATGAATGGCTGTAATACAAATACTTATGACCTCAACTTTATAAAATCTGTCTGGCTTCTTAGGAGCCAAAGGCTGAGAGTGAGGAGTCTAAGAAGCTGCTGAATCCAACAGGCTAGCTAAAACAAGCAAGACTGCAGAAGGTCTGCGCGAGTTCATTTGCAAAAGTTCATACTATCTCTTTTGAATCTCAGAAACCTAGGAACAGTCCCACTTAGTGTTCCATCATGTGGACCACTGTATCCCCAAAAGATAATTTTCAAAGGGGGAATCAGAGAACAGTGAATCTTCCTCATCAGACATCAAGGAGAGAGGAGAGTGGGCCTGGGAGGAATATTCCAGGGACTCTATCTGAATTCAACTCTTCATCAGAAAAATCAGAATACCTATGCCTTTCAGAAGGGGTGGAAGACCAGGGAGCAGAAGCAGGGACAGGCAACCCTTCTGGGGTTTCAGGACCATAAGGGCATTGAACAACCCCTTGAATAAAGTCCTACCATTCATGGTGAGGATCCTTAGCCACAGAAGACACAGGTTTGTTTGTTTTTTCTTTTTTAAAGGATCATCTGCTTTAACAGATCTAGGAGGTTTGGACCTCTGCTTAAATCCGATAAGGGTATCAGGTACCTCTTTCCTAACTAAAATTTGTGGCATCACCTTAGGCCCCAAAAATATAATCAGCAGTGGTTCCCTCTCTACATCTGTTCCAAATGTATGCACAGCCTCGGTTGACATGTAGGGAGACAGCTCTGTGTCAGCCTCCAACTGGGTTGCGGCAGAGGAAGCTAACATTGGCACCAGATGGTCATCGGGTTTTTCATACAACTCGGAGATGTCCAGTGCAGGCTGGTCAGCAGCAGCATCAGTACATGCCTTTTTAGTTTTCTTTTTAAGTGGCAACTGAACTTCAGGACGGGAAGACTCAGCCATGGTATGCGGAGCCAAAAGCTTCAGACTTTGGTTTTCTAAATAAACAGAGAGGGATGACAGATGAGTATGGAGTGTCTTAGAGTCAAAAGCCTGACAAATATCAGATGTGTATGGTCGTACAGAGCACCCAAACAAGAAAGGCTTTTCTTGTGTCTATCTTTATGGGGAATCTGCCTCCAACACTAATATTTTCCCTTCCTAGATGACATAAAAACAAACTACAAGGAGGAAAAAAGGAAGGAACCCCAACATGGCACTTATCCTTGCATGCTCTGTACATGAACCAGCTCAATGAACAGTATACAAACTAAATTCTGAGGTAACATTCAGATTGGTATTTTGATGAAAAGGTGTTCATATCTCACACACATGTACGTTACGTCTTGCACGTAGGGCATATGTCTGACGTACGATGCCTTGAAGGTGTAAAGGCTTTGATAATGCTGGTCAGACATTCAGCTATCCTCAGCAGGGATATCCCAAGATTAAAAAATACTGCAACAATGATAAGGAAGGATGTTAGTTCTGTAACACCTGCTTGAAAATTCTTTAGAAGTACTGGAGAGAACAGATGTGTGTGTTCTGGTGGGTGTAGGAGGTTTCCCTGAAATGAGAAGGATTTTCTGTACACTGCTTAGAGTAGCCTCATTGAATTATTCTCAACACCAATTTGTCTGAGACTATCCATGGCCAGGCTGCTGGGTTGAGCGGAAGCCTGGGGGAAGGGAAAAGTTGAGAAGGGACAGAAGGAAGGGACAGGGTGCCTTGATTCTTGGCATAGTCATTCTTTAGCAGGGGAATGATCATTTTTTGGAAAGCAACCCTTTTATTTGGAAGCATTATACTCCTGCTACTTTCTCTTGGTACCCTGACTGTTGTTAGGCTGGAATTTTTGTTTGTTATGCCCTTTGAAGTTGGATGCCTTGTTAGAGGAGAACCTGGGAATATGAAACTTTGATACCCCATGCATCAATTTACCTCTATCAACCCACTGTTTGAGACTCTGGGTAGCAGCAGGACCAAATACAAATTCAGAACATAAAGCAGCATTTATAATCTTATTTTTTTTAAATCCTCAGAAAAATTCTGATTATATAACTGAGCATACCTTCTCAGTGCAACAGAAGCAGCTGCATTTCTAGAAACAGTATCTGCACCTTCCATGGCACTCCTTAAAGGATGTTTTGAAACCAGTCACATCAGAAATAATCTTTATTCATATAACACTTTTTTTTCAGTAGGCAAATATACAGCATTTTTTAAACAAAACAGAAAGAAATCAAAATAATATAATAAGAAAGAAAATGGGAAGTTCCCAAACGGATCTTATTTGGGTTTCTGGAAGCTGTAACCCACCAATGTAGGCTGCAGAGGAGATTTAGCTGTGTGAGTCCTACAGCTGGCAGTAAAAGACTGAATAACTGACTTTCTGTGATAGGGTTAGGTTTCCCCTAAAGGGAAGGGCTTAACCAATCTCCTGTCACAGACAATCAGAGGAGGGGATTCTGAATTCTGCAAAGCTGCCAGCATGGGTTTGTGCAGGCACATTTGCCATTGAGGCAGTGCGAATTATGATAATCATCTGAGGACAGAGTATTATGTCTGGCAAGGGGACTACTCTTGCACCTAAGGGGTTTCATTCCCATACCTGTGCCAGGTAGGGGGAACAGCCACAGAAGATGTGGCTAACTCCTGTTCTATAGTGGCAAAGCTGCACTAGAGGGATAAAGATCAAAGGGTAAGTGGTCTGTGGGCTGATCAGTAGCCCCAACAAAATCACTATGCTTAGGCCTGAAGCATATTTTTATTTTTTTTTTTTTTACTTTTTAGATGCAACTGGATTTGATGAGGGGGGGTGGTACCACAGCTAGGATCCTTCAAGTCAGGGGAGAGAACACCAGCCACAATAATAAACCGACAGTACAGTACAGTGGACATTTATCACAACAGGCACTTAATATTTCTAGTATGTCTCTACACATAATTAAACTCTGCCAAACAGTGCTATTATCAAAAAAAAGGTTTAAAATGTGTTTGGAATTATTTTCTAACTGACAGAAGTTAAACAATTCCCAGCACACAAAGTCCAAACAACAAAGCAGACAGTTTGCCAAACCAGTATTAAAATTAGCTTCACAGACTTTAAACTACCATAAAACAATATTTGATAACAATTTAAACTATATTCTCCTGTCAGCGAGAGTAAAATCCTCATAGTACATTCAAATCACTTCATATGCAATGAATTACAATACAATGTTACAAACGCACAGAACAGTCATACATATAGTAAATAATGCATAAATGCTGAAAAAATCAAGGTCTGAAATATTTTCCTGTCAAATGATGAAAACAAAGCATTGTGACAAATAGCTACTAGTCTCTAACAGCACACAAACACATTGTGCTTATCACAGAAATATAAATACTAAAAATATACATTTATCAAAGACAGAAGCCATATAAACTTTGCTTCAAGCAGAAATTCCCATATGAATTATTGTAAACCCTGACAGAAATAATATAAATATATATTTAAATAAATATGAAAACAGACAGAGAACAATAAATCTCTTTATACAATGACAGAAAGAGGTCCCCAAATGAGGTTTATCTGTGCAGTAAGCCAGAAAAATCAGAACTTGATCCTGGGATCCTGTGAAGAGTCGGATAATTCTGTTCTCTGGATGGCGGAAAAAGACTGAGCACTTGCTTCCTCTGACAGCTGAAGGCTTCCCTCTCTGGACATGCTCAGCCTAACAGCTGTCACAGGAAGAGAGAGGGAGGGGAGTCTGAGCTTTTGAAAGCTGGCCATTACAGGCAGATAACCCAAAATGCCACTGAGGCAGACGGAATGATGAACAGTGTACTTTTCTGTGACCGCTGAAAGATGGATGCACATGCACTTAATGTCAGTTAGGTATTTGTGGAACCTTCTTCTGAATCCAGACAGTCGACATGCCTAACATATAACCAATGAAGAAAGTCACATGTGGTTGCTGCTAATATTTTTTGAGGGACTACATCTTGCAGACATGTAGGTAGGCAACATCCAGAGCTGCTCTTTCAGATTTTATTTTGGTGAGACAAAGAAATCAGATACCAACAATTTTGACAACTACTAAGGTAAAACCAACTGGGTTATAGTTTTCTGTAATTTCCTTGCTCCACCGTAGGTGAGGCAGAATTATATTTGCCTTCATTTAGTCCTCATACCCTCTGCATCCTTGTGTACTTTATTACAGAGAATTCCACTGACCACATAACTCTGTGCATCTTCAGTTTCAAATTTTTTTTTCCAAATATGTTCTTCAACGAAGTAGAATTAACTCCCATGTTAACATTTCTTTTTTTAGTTTGTTTTCAATGCTACCTAACCACACCTATCAATACAGAAACAAAAAAATCTGCTCATTATCTTTGTACTACCATTGCCACACACTACTCAGATTCTTCATACTTTTTTAAATATTTTCTGTTTTTCTCACAATGTGTTCTTTTGTAGTCTAACTGCCTACTATACATCTGCTCTATCAAAAAGTACTGTCCCTACACTTCTGTAAACGTACAGAATGATTATCATTGTCTTGTTATTATTATTTGCCATCACTTGACAACCACATTGGCCATCTCCATCACTATTTTTCTTGATCTGCTTTACACAAAAGTCTGCAGCCTCTGTGATAACAGTTTTGATTATTCTTATATATAATATATATAGAAGATGTTAACCAGATAATTTCCTAAAGTAATTCTGAGGTGCTCTTCCATTTTGTTAAAGTCAACACAGCCAAAACCTAATTCTTAGTTTGGTATTGTTAAACTGTGTCAATCTGTACAATGAATCTCATTGTCTGGTGGTTATTATTCTCAGATGGTTAACATATTCTATATATGAAATACTCTCTTCATTCATATTTCAGAGTAACCCCTTAATATCATTCCCTTCTGGGTAGTTTTTAAAACAAATATGCAGAACACCAACCATAATGTTGCTCTTAAACAGAGATGAAGTGGAGATACCCCAACTAAAATCTAATACGACTAGCTCCCTCAGTACTGCTGCCTCACTTTTTTCTGACACTGTAAGCAGTCCCGCTACCATTATTTTCTCCTGTCCTGTTCATCCCTTTGGGAAGGTTGTGAGGATTTATAGCTAAAAGCTGTGTGAACTGTGCTGCCATTTATCACCTCCATGATATCGCCCTGCTATCTCTCCATATGCAGACTGGCATTCCTCGAGTTCAACACCCCTAAGTTTGTTATATAACATAAATCACAATAAACGTTCATTTCATTCATGGTTCTCCACATGGCATGTTTTTAAGACTACTACAAATAAAAACACTGTTCTTCTCTCAGTGCCATCACTAAGGGGGATTTCTGCACAAACTATTAGTAATGACGGTCATTATACACCATTCTATAGTGGCCTTCAACTTATTTTTTATTTTGCTCTGCCTCTGTCTGTTCCTTTCTGCCTTCATGAAGATTATACAAATTTCTTGTATTTTTCAATATCATTGTTACTAGACCAGTGTTACTTTTAATCTGATGTTTGGGGAGACTGCAGGCTTAGATCCCCCAATTGCAGTTTAAAAGACTGAGTAAATTAGCACTTGAAAACTATAATTTAAGCAATGTTGCAGTGGCCACAGTATGGATCTTTTGAGTGTGAGAAGTGTAGAGGTATATCCCACCCATTATATAACACTGTACTTTTTTAATTTTTAGAAATTCAAGTTACAAGTTTCTACTTTCTATTTTTAATCTTTTGACAAATCTGTGGAAAATCTGCAGATAACCTTAACTATTCCCCTTGCTTGTAAACTGTTCTGCATTTTTAAAGCAGTTTAATATATTTAGCAGGACATTAACTCAAACATAAAAATAATTACTGCTATGTTAGCTATACTGCTACGTAAAACAGCAGCAGGAAAATACAATATTAAATAATACTACAGAAATACAACTATTTAAAGTTATTAATATAATAGGTTACATTTACCTATCTAAATAAGGTAACACTAAGAGTCATATTAAAATGATGTCTCAAATAACTCATTTCATATACTGCTTTCCTTTAAATATGAATACCAGTGTTTAAAACCAGTTATAAGACCCCATACCTTAATACATATTACATAACTTCAGCACCAGTTTAAAAGTAAGCATTATTTTGTTGATATCCTCCTTTAATCATTGTTAGCAGTACCCTTGTACAGTGCCCATTTAAAATACTTCCCAGCAATATAATTTAATTGTACCAGTGCATTAATATTTGGGAAACAAAATCACATAACAAAGAACAAGCACATACTTATAAAAGTAGTCATTTGAAAACAACTATAAAAATGTTTTTTTTTTTTAAGTTTAAAAGAATGCATTAACACTAAAAAGAGCACATTATAATTGATGGTAATGCTCTGGAAATAACTCAAATTAATTTAATTACTAAAGCAGGTAACAACAGCAGCAAATATCTGCATGATTCTATTCTGATAGTTTCTATCAGAATAACCATCACTGGGCAAACTAAAAAAACATGATGAAATGATACATCTGGGAACTAAACAGCAAATTTTTCTGAACTATTATACCATTCTTGAATGAGATTTCTTAACAGAAAACTCGTCCTTCAACAAGTCCAAATATAAAAGAACTATGCAGACAGTCACTGTACCTGAAAACAGGCAATGGTCCCCACATTACAAGACCTCCTCTGAAACATAATGCGTTAAAATGCTTACTGTCAAAAGATTGCATTTCAACAGCATTGACCTCAAAACAGCAGCTTTCTTTGAAAAACATGTTCCTATATCCATTTCCATCCATTTACAATTTCTGTATTCTTTGCTAATTTGGTCAAGAAATATGTCCTCTACTAGTGTGATATCTGCATTAAGTCTGCTTGCTCCAAAATTTCCCATGCCTTGGTTATCAATCTATGAAACAGTGAAAGTAGGATGTGTTTACAGTGTTTCATCTTATGCTGTATGTTGCTCAAGGCATTTGTAACTAATGTGTTTCCAAGACAAAGGAACACTTTTATCTATCCCACCCCCATCAAAGAGCAGACAGTACCTGAGGTTACTCTAGACAATTAAAGCAGAGATACGATCCACTGAAGAGACAAGAACTATCATTATTTGCAGCTGCTCTACCACAAAAGCACACTGTGTGGTCATTTTCATAGAACTGCCACTTCAAGTTGAAAAATGCCTTTGAGGGGAAAATACTAAAGAAGCACGCCCCATTAAAACATACACCTCTTTGAGAAACAAGGGACTGCAAGGGAATATCTTAACAGCAGCAGAGTTTTTATACTTCTGCTACAACTGAAGTAAAATGGCATGATAAATTGGTAATACCTTATAGGCTAACTGTACATCACAACCTTTAGGTTAAGTAAATGTCAATCACTCTTTTGCAGCAGTGTATACCACTTTTCCCCTTTTGATTCAGCTATTTGTGCTGATTAATTAAATGTTCTGTTACAGTAACAGCAAGCTAAAAAGGTACACCAAATTATGAATTACTGAAAATAACTAAAATGACAAAAATATTTACTGTTTCATACCCCATTTAGTAAACAGCAGTTCAGAAGTGACAACCTTTAGCATAAAAGAACTTTTCAGACTATTTGCACACAAAAAGGCAACCCACCAACGCTGTTTTTTAGTCCAAGATTCAGTACTAAGAGTCCAAACACTTCAAAACTTTGCATAAAACTCAGGGGCAAAACAGCAAACTGTCACCACAGGCTGCACTGTGGCAGGTTATTGATTTCTGCTTTTATTTTTGTTTACTTGTTGAAGGGTGGCTTCATATGCCCCACCAGTCAGCTGCTGTGCTTATTTCATGCCCTGACAAGAGTTACAGCCTGGAACAACCACTGAAGGTAGTATAGGGGTTAGTGCACATAATTGTCACACTTTTAAGGTACCCTGCAACTTATGTATACTAACACTTAGACTGTTGTAAGTGTGACTGGCTGACTGACTATAGGACTGAATTTATATATGTTAACCACATAGGTGGGCTGGTCTTTTTCAGTCACAACCTGAGCCATGAATGGCAGGAGGCACTATACTGCTTAAATCAGACTGGAAGTTATATGCAGTTTACATCTCTACACAAGGATAATGAAGTGCATCTGAATGCCACAGAGATATGCATGTAATATAATGTGCAATGTTCCTTTGTGAAGGTGTAGCCCACAGTGACACTACTCTATTAAACGGCTTCTGTAATTTAAACTTGTGACTAAATACCAACACTTACAGAAGCCCATTAAACAAAATTCACGCCACCTGAAAACCTACACATTCAAAATCCCAATTTCCACGGATTACTCCATCTTTTCACTTGTATACATCCTCAGACACCATCTATAAGCATTTAGATAATTCACATAAAAAGGCCAAATCCAATGCTATGTTAAAGCTCCCCTCCCTCCCTTCTGTGGATGTCTCCCAGTTATAGCCAAACCTCTGTGACCTCTTCAACCCATCCCAGACTACAGGCATAGATCCCCCTCTGTTTAAACACTTCACATCAAACCACTCCATAAAATGCCTCTCCATCCTCTCCACAAGACTACAGGTCAGTCTGTGATCTCTACCTCACAATCAAAATATTTTTAAAAATTGTACAAAAATAACTGACTGAGAACATTATTTAGTCTCTCTGATGTGCAGCCTGTTTTTTTGCTCTGGCCATAATGCTTTTACTGCAATATAAATTGCTACCAAGAAAAATTTATACAGCTAGAGAAAAGGACTGCTAACTGGAAACATGGTCATTGATCTCAAAAAAGCCTTTTAGAGAGATAACGGATAACTCTTTTTCCAGAAAGTAAGTCTTATAAGACTCAAGACCAAATCACTATCCTGGCTTAAAAGTCAACTTTCAGAAAGAACCTTCAAAGTTCCAGCTGGTAATCATCTCTCTAAGACAGATCAGCTGCATACCCCAGGATTCTATAATGGGCCCAATATCATGTTCCTTCTTCTTAATCATTAATGACAGAACTTCCTGCATTCCCCTTCTGTGATCACTTTATGCTGATGATGCACGACTGCTGAGATTTAGCTCAACAACCACACTACAGAGCACCAGCTACAATCAGATTTTAATAGATGGTGTCACTGAGGGGGGTGTCAAATAAACTTACATTAACCATTACAAATCTGCTTCTTCAAGCAAATACAAGCTGAGTGGCAATATAACTGATAAAAAAAACAAGAAGAAAGAAAGAAAAAGAAGAACAGACACAAGTCACCATTCCCACAAGAGGTGACAATATACTAGACCTGATCATCACAAACATGGGGACAAAATGCTCCACACCGGAAGTATATCCCTCTTTGGTAAGATCAGACCATAAATTAATCTCACTGGAAATCCACATCCCGCCCCCACCCCCTGCACAAAAGACCACAGTGAAGAACTTCTCAAAAGCAAACTTCACACTTCTTAAGACTGAAGTGGTATCCTTCAAGGCCCTGGGCCAGTGGAAACCACAACCCACACTGCTGAATCCTTTGCAAATGCCTTCTATGGGCACCTTCAAGAATGCATGGATCATGCAATCCCAAATAAAACCAAGACCCATTCCCCCAAAGGCAGGCGCCCAGTCTGGTGGACCCCAGCCATAAACAAACTTTACAACAGGAGGAGGAAGCTACTACATGACAGAGCAAAATCCCTAAAAGGGAAGGCATCTCTGATCAGTACTAGCAAAAAACTACGATCACTCATAAAATCATCTAAGGCCAACTTTGAGAGAAAAATCGCATAAGACACAAAAGACAATCACAAGGCCTTCTTTAGCTATGTTAGAAACCTGGGTGGAAACTCCCAGATATGCTCAAAGTTAGTCCAAAATGACACAAAATACACTGAACCCACTGACATTGCCAACATTCTGGCAGACAGGTTCAGTGCAAATTTCTCCTTCCCCCCCCCCAAAAGGAGAAATAACTATCCCAGCAGAGTGTAGCCTCCCTAACATCTCAGATGCCCAGGTGAGAGCCGCCCTCTCTAAAGCTAAAAACACAGCATCAATGGGACCGGATGGTGTCCCGGGCTGTGTGCTACATGAACTCCAAGAGGAACTAAACCCACACATAAGGCTGCTATTTAATCTTAGCCTTACTACAGGATACCCAAAGAGTGGCGACGGCAACAGTGGTCCCACTTCACAAAGGCGGTGCTTCTACGGACCCTGGAAATTACCACCCCATAAGCTTGACGAGCCTGGTCTGCAAAGCTATGGAGAGGATCATTATGGAACTCATAAACAAAGACATTGGGGACCTACAGACATTGGATCCTACCCAATTTGGCTTTGTCAAGGGCAGATCCTGCCTTTTGAACTTGGTCGACTTTTTTGAAACAGTCACTAAGGCCATTGATGAGGGTAAGGCAGTTCACACAGCCTACCTTGACCTTGCAAAAGCCTTTGACACAATACCCCACTCGGGCATCATAGACAAACTCACCAGCTTAAATGTAAACCCATATGTCACAAGATGGGTTGCAAACTGGCTCAAGGACAGAACCCACAGGGTCAGAGTTGCTGGAGCTATGTCAGACTCTAAGCCAGTCACAAGCGGTGTCCCACAGGGCTCAGTCCTGGGACCCCTCTTGTTCGGCATTTATTTTTCCGAGGTACAGGCAAACATAGGAGGATTGTGGCTGACAAAGTTCGCAGATGACTGCAAACTGGGCCATAACTGATACTCCAGCGGACACAAACATCCTTCAGAGAGGCCTCATAGAAATGGATAATTGGTGCCAGAGCCATGGCCTTAAGCTGAACGCCAAAAAATGTATAGTCATACCCTTTGGGAAAAACAAGGTACCGACAAATTACCACATAGGCGGTAATCCATTAAGTACGGAAGAGGTAATCAGGGACCTAGGGATCCAGGTTGACAATAACCTCTCATTTGACACTCACATTGCCAAAGTGGTTAGGAAGACCTTCTATATTGCCCACCTTATCATGAAGGGTTTCACATCTAGATCAAGAGAGGTCATTGTGCCCCTGTACTCTTCTCTTATCAGGCCAATGATTGAGTACAATGCCCCATTTGGGATGTATCTCACCCGACACCTGCAGCAGTTGGAAAGACCCCAAAAGTTCCTCACCAAGAGGATAAAGGGTCTTAAACATATGTCATATGCTGCCCGACTGAAAAACTCCAGCTCTATTCAGTCGCATACCGCCTACTCAGAGGTGATCTGTGCCTGACGTACAAGGCCATGTCCAATCCTGAATTAATGGACATGCTCCACCTCAGAAAATCCAAATCCATCAGAGCCACGAGAACAAGTGACTTAAACCTCAACACAGAAATAAATAGGACGTGCTGGAGGGACAGATTCATAACCCAGAGGCTCCCTACACTCTGGAACAGAATCCCAGTCCATGTTAGGCAGAGCCCCTCACTGACTCTATTCAAGAGAAATCTCGACGAGTGGATGGGAGATCGTAGGTTTACCCCGGGGGTCATCTCTGTGTCACTACTAGACAGAGGCATAGTAAACTAAGCCCTAAAAGGGCGTAGTATTCTCATCCTAAGGGGTGGTGTAAGCCACACACACTCTGGGTAGGCTTATAAATGCCCTAGGGCAGATAGCCTAGTACGAACCTATGAACCTAAGTCTAATAAGAAAATACTTTAGAGTATAGATGAATAACATGTCTGCCATTTAAGACTCACATTGAACACGACAGAAAAATAACCACCCATCTCAGACACTACTCAGTTTACTATTATCTTATTCAGAGTCTAGAAGGGCAACTGCTAGAGATGTTTTGATTCTTAAACTGGAATATAGCCTACCATCACAGCACTGAATTTGAGTCACAACACTAGGCTTATTAACAAAATTAAAAAAAAAAAATCTGCATTTTCATCTCACTGGCTCGTAGGTTCAAACATCACTGCACCATTTCCCAAAGATCCAACTGGATATTGATCCCACCCCAGTCCTGTTTGTAATCCTAACTTTTACAATTTTAAGTTGCAGCACAACACCTAGTGCCCCATCATTGTCCTTAAGCCTTCAGTAAAACCCTTACCTTGCAATCTATGGTCATACCCAGACAACATTACACTCCACAGGCCACAATTTGGCAATTTAGCTGTTGTTGAGAAAAGCCTTAGTGAGCTAGTTCTCTCAAACTGGAAACATTTACCCTCTGAAATCTGACACAATAGGAAAAACTGTATTAATTTATACATGAAAAGGCAGACCTACAAAATCTGACAAACCAGAATAAGTTTAGGAAATAAGTGGGACGAGAATGTTGCTCCACTGGCATACAGGAATAAAGTCCTGACTACAGCCCAGCAGACCCTGGTTCAATTAGCAGCTCTGGTGAATGACTGAGCAGCAGAGACGGATGAGTGTTACCATCCATGGTGGGAGGATGGTAGGGTGTGCATCCCTGTCAGGAATTTCTGTTGGAGGCTGGAGACAGTGACATAGAGGGAATAGTCCAGGAGGGTAGAATGGTGGGAAATAAGCTGATCTGCTTTGGAAGCAGGGAGATGCACCACACATCACCTCTGCTGTAACATGTAACCTGGAAAGGGAAGGGGGAAATTGATAGGTCATAAACAATTATAAGCCCACTAACAGAAGGTAGGTCAAAGGGGTGTTAAGAAATACCTGGCAGACCTGGCACTGGATGGGGGCAGAGAGGTGTGGCAGGCCATAGGATGATGCAGCAGAATGAAAAAAAAAAGAGTGGGACTAGACAGTATAAATGGTAGATAAGTGACGGAGTTAAAAGGAGAGAAATGATAAAGTATTGTGTAAGATGAAGTGCCTAAGATCAGCCATAGAGCATGGATTCCATTTTTTTCATCTAACTTCCATTAAAGCTTGAAAGAATCCAGAAAAAAACAAAAACTACTGCACTTTCCACTAAGAAATACATAGATTTGTTTATTTCTTTACTTATTTTTGTTAACTGGAACAGATTGACTGGGCAGCAGTAGTCTATCTTGAGCAGAGGTCCAGGGAGAAAGTCTCTAACAAGTTTATAACATAATGCTTAAGTAAGAATAAATCAAAATGTCAGATAAAAGTAAAACAATTGATATAAAATTCCTAAATATAACAGAAATTTGAAAAAAAAACATGTCTTTTAATACACATTTAAAAAACAGTCTCATCTCTTTGGAGTGCATGCATTACATGCAGGTAACAGCAATGTTTGGGGGGAAGGGGCATTGTCTCCAGTAAGAAGCTTGGAAGTTAATCTTGAAAGAGGATATACAAGTGATGGGGTTGGTAGTTATGAAAAACAATTAAAAGATAAAGATGGCAGATATATACACAGGCATATTATGAAGGCAGAGTAGGGGTACAGAAATGTAAACACTGACTGGTATTTTAGCCTATGAAACCGAAAGGTTAATATTACGTTTTAGCTGTGCCTTTCTACATGGGAAGGATCAAGTATTAGTTTGGTGTCGTTTTAGGTAAGTTATGAATTATCTGTAGGCAAATGTGGTACAAATTTCTATTAAAATGCTATTCCAATTTTTGCAACCAAAACGGAGTATAGTCTCCATGACGATATGGCGATTTTATGGTGATAATATGATCTTTGTTTGGAGATCATAAATGTAATTTGGGAGGGTGGCATAATTGTTAAGATGTTTGCCTTGCTAACAGAAGGTGGAGGGTTTGAGTCTCACAAGGGATAATTGGCTAGGCTTAAAATAACTCACAAGGGCAGTTAGCCTAGTACCAATCTATGAACCTATGAACCTTCTTGGACTGTATTTTTTGTTATAGTAGGACTTTTTCCAGGTTTATGCAGTACGCTATGAAGAATTTTCAACTGCGATAGTATTACAGTATTTTGGATTTCTAACCAGGCTGTTTTTAGTAATACAGGACAACATAGTTTTTTTTTGAAGAATTTGGCACTTATTACAGTCTTTTTCCAGCTGATGTAATTGTGTTTTTCTAATGCTGGGTAGATTTGTGAATGTATATAAATGTGATGGAAGTAAGAGTCAACATAGAATAACAGGTTCTAACATATGTGATTTTAATGTGCAAACATTTTTTAGATATAACCTACTCAATGAACTTAGCAAATTTTAGAATTCCATCAGTGAATGCTTTCAATAGTTTAGTTTGATTTACTTTTCAGTTTAAGTATTGTTTATAGTTGTTATGAAGAAATCAGTTAAGTTTTCTAGAATATCTGGCTGTGAAAAGTACTTAGTTTTCTTAACATTCAGAAGTAGTTCAGAGGTGTTTTCCACATGTTTTTTTACTTTTTATAGCTTAGCTAGTTCATTGTGCATGAACTATTAAGCAACTGGGCAGATTGGGATTTTGGACTAAGGTCACTTTTGAACCAGCTGCCAGCTACTTTTCTCTTCTGTAAAACTGGAGATGATACGGTATTGAAAGCTTTAGATAAATCTAAGAAAATGGAGGCTGCAAATTGCCATTGATTCCTATGTTTGTTGACATGACGTGGGAAAGACATGGGGGCATGACTGAAACTAGGTTGATTACTTTAGTGAAACATTTCAGTGGAAAACGTAGGTTTAGTTTTGTATTCCTTTACTATCAGCAATGTTATGCTGTTAGATTTTTGTGTAATTTTTAGGATGTGCATCACTGTAATGTAGTGTAAGGCTTTGATTTTGTGGACAAATATTAAGTGTTTCTATTACCATGGCTCTAGATGATTGCCACTGTTGAACTGACACCCCGACCCCATGTGCAAAAACGGGAAAAAGAGGTTGTGGATGGATGTATATTAAGTGTATCTGTGGTTTTGGGATAAAAATAATGGGAAAACAAAATGACAGATATTTTTAAGTTATTATTTGGAATACAACTGTATTATAACTCTTTTAGATGGGGAAAATTGTTCTTGTGAGTCATTATGGTGCATAGGGATGGTTTTAATTGAAATAGTTACTGAGTTTCACGTACTTTTTTTTTATGTATTGATATTTATATGCCGGGAAAGTTTGCCTGGGCAAGAACCCATTTTCAGAAGAGGGCTGGGAAGAAAAGCTCCACAGAATACAAATTACAGCCGTAAATCAATATCATTCACAATAAATTATTCAATGGTAAGACAGAAATATAAACATCAAACAAATCTACATAAAATATACAAGATAAATGCATTTGATGCAAATTAGAAAGAAAGAAAAAGAAAAATATTCAAGATAAATGCAAATGAGTATAAATGGTAGTATTGCTGGCAGAAGATAAAGGTTTCCCTCTAAGAGTCACAGAAAAGAGGAACTACTAAGTTAAGCATGTTAAACAGTAATAGCATGAAGTTGTAGACAGCTGTAGGTCAATATAGGCAAACAGGGGAATCAAAAATATTGGTCTGAGACAGATTAAATAACGGAGTTAGCATAAAGCTAGCAATAGTTGTGTGCATGCTAGATGATGGGATAATTGTAGCCAATTTTGTGATTTTACTAAAGAACAGTGGTGGGAATGGTAGGGCTGACTGGCTGCAAATTTTGCAGCTTTATTATATCGCATTGTTACAGTTTGGACTTTTTTTCATTTTTATTTTCAGTACTGTTTATTTCACAGACCAATGGTGTCATATTCACAGATTTCTTTAAAAGACTTTTACAATGCTTATTGCTACAGTCGACATTAGGGAAGTAAGTTAATCTTATGTTTAGTAGACATAGGGAAGTACGTTTTTTACTACTTGTTCTTCTACCCGGCTGCTGTGTGCTCCTGACCCAGAAATACTATCATAATTCTCTCTACCCACTAACCTGCAATAAGGAACCTGCCTGGCTACTAAGGATCCCCTCATGTACTTCAAGTCTTGCCAATTTGGATCTTCTTTTTGTGCTGTCCCAATACTTTTCCCCTGCTTGAACAGTATTTGACAAACTCTCTACCCACTACCCTGCAATAAGGAACCTGCCTGGCTACTAAGGATCCCCTCATGTACTTCAACCCTTGCCAATTTGGATCTTCTTTTTGTGCTGTCCCAATATTTTTCCCCTGCTTGAACAGTATTTGACAAAGTACGTTTTATTACTTGCCCCCTGTTGAAAAGCTATTCTCAGCTCTGTTGTGTAATTGTACTAACGTATTTATAGTCTCTGAGTCAGGAATGCCAGCAGCCAGACTCTTATCCAAGACCAGTACTATCTAGTTTTTCTTTCCCCTGCCGTATACCTTTCCTTCCCTACTAGCTAATTTTTCTGCCCTTAGTCACCTGTTGTAATATTACTTCTGAACACTAGTTGGCAGCCTAACCTGGCCTAGACCCCTTACCCTCTTTCTATTGATACTAGTTTCAGCTCTTTACATTATTCCTTCCAATTTTCTCCTCCCTTGCCCTGCTGCCTAGCTATTCCCTTAATTCTCTCTCTCTGCCCTTAGTCCGCACTCCTATCATCTTCTATCCTCAGCAGACTAGTAAGCTATAAATTTTTTCCTCTTCTCTACCTTTTGTCTTAAACCATACCTGCTTCACTAGAAGCTACTTACCTGCTTCACCTTCTCTCTCTGGGCTGTTACTGCTCACTGATTGTCTCCTTCACTACTTGCTCTAACCCGCACCGTTCGCCCTGCGGGCTCACTCCACTCCCCTACCCTACTCCCAATTCCCACACACCCCCAGTGCTGTTAACCTTATACCTATCAAGTCACACCCACTATACTACTCATCCTATCACCTTAAACATATACTTATCAACTCCTCCCCTTATCTCACTCCTTAATCATCTCTACTCCATCACAGTATCTATAACCACTCCTCTTGACTCCTCCCCTTATCTCACTCCTTAATCATCTCTACACCATCACAGTAACTATACCACTCCTCTTTACCTCTATCAGCATATCTACCCCTCCTCTGACTATCCTACCACACTACAACATTTATTTAACCCTACCCAACAATTGTATTTTAACCTACCTATCAACTTTACATAACCTTTTACCCTACTATTACAAATGGCCTACTCACATAAACTTATCCTCAAAAAAATCTCTTCTCTTTTCTTCTTTATTAATATTTCTAACCTTAACTTATACCCTCACCTCCTATGAACACTACACTCTGGTATATAAGATGTCCCACCTGCAAACACTACCAACTACACATCCCAAATCCTTCTCTCACAGCAACATTACCTCTACTTCAGCTTATCTGCTTCCTAGGTTCCATAGATATACCCACGTTACTTACTTCCCCAACAAAATTAGCCTACCCAAGCACTATAAAACTTTCACTGAAACAATCCACAAACATTCTAATAGATGGGGACATTCATCCTAATCCTGGCCCAATTCCACTAACTGACAATCTACAAAAACAATCATTCAATGATGCTTCCTCCTCTATAAGATCAGGTAACTCCCTCAAAATAGCTCAACTTAATATCCGTAGCATTAACAATAAAATTAGTCAACTGCATGCTCTCTTACAAGCACATGCATTTGATATTCTTTGCCTTACAGAAACTTGGCTGAAACCTTCTACTCATGACCTAGAAATAACCCCATCTGGATACAATATCCTAAGATGCGACTGTACATCAAAAAAGGATGGGGGTGTAGCCATCTTGTTTAAATCTGAACTTCTTGTTTCATCCTATGATGTGTTACTACCCTCAAATACCAATGCTGAAACCCTTACTGTCAAACTCCAAATTAATAGCTCTAAGTCTATCTATATAATCTGCTCCTACATCCCCCCAGGAAATAATATTAGCACTCTTGAAAACATTCTCAGTAGCCTTTCCACTCACCTACCTCAAGAAACTATAATATTAGGAGACTTTAATATAGACTGGACTACATGTAATTCCCCCAGCCCTAACACCCACATTAATCTATTTGGTTTCACTCAAATAATAAACTCCCCCACTAGAATCCATAAACCTAGTAATAAAGAAACTACTCTTGACTGGATCCTTATAAACAGTCACCCTGAAACTTACAAAACAGGAACTCTCCCAGACGACATTAGTGATCACTTTCTAACCTACATAATAAAACAAAAGAAACACAGCCCTAATAATAACAATTATTTTACCTACCATTCGAAAAAACACTTCAAAGCAGAAAACTTTCAAAATGAGCTAAAAGCCTGTAACTGGTCAACTCTAAAGCAACTTAGTCTGGATGAAGCAGTCTCTTACTTTAATTCTACATTCCTTCAAATTCTAAACAGCGATGCCCCCTTCTGCTCCTCCAGAGTTAGGACCAAAATAGCCCCTTGGCTCACAAAACAAACCAGAGAAAAAATGTTCCTACAGAACAAAATATGGGCAAAATGGAGAGCCTCTAAAAGCTCTGCAGACCACCTATATTTTAAACAGTTAACAAATGCTATCAAAAAGAACATAATCTTAGACAAAAAAAAATACTATTCCCACCTTCAACAATCACACTCTAAAAACCCTCAAAAGTTTTGGTCAGGCATTAATAAACTTCTCAAACCAGGGCAGGCTAGAACTCCATCCCCCTGCTCTATTCCCCATAATAATCCTCTGCCAATAGCTAATGCTTTTAACAATTACTTCATTGAAGCTATTCAAACTCTAACAAAAACACTAGCACCCATTACCCTCCCCCTTCACAATATACAAACAGTTCACTTCCCTCCTTACAGATACAACCTGTACCAACATCCTTTATCTGCAAACTCCTTCAAAAACTCAAACCTTGCACCCCCTCTGCTGACTGCCTGCCAGCAGAATACCTTCAAATAGCTGCTAAAGCCATAGCTTACCCCATATCCATCCTTATAAACAGAACAATCACAGAAGGTTACATACCTTCCATATGGAAAGTCTCCCATATAATCCCCTTGCACAAAGGAGGTAAATCCACTGATATCTCCAACTACCGACCAATTGCTCTACTCTCTCCATTAGCCAAAATAATGGAAAAATGTATTCACCATCAACTACTTCAGCACCTTCTCCACAATAACTTACTTGCTAACTGCCAACACGGCTTTAGGCCCTTTCATAGCACTACTACTGCCCTGCTAACTTTTACTGACTGTATAAACAGGAATCGAAACAATAACTCTCTCTCATCTGCTCTATTTATTGACCTATCAAAAGCCTTTGATATGGTCATTCATAACTTACTTATCAATATGCTAAAAGCCCAATCTCTTGACCCACAAGCAATTCTTTGGTTTAAATCCTATCTAGAAAATAGACAGCAAGCAGTACTCTGGGACAATAATCTGTCCACACCCCTCTCTGTGAACACTGGTGTCCCTCAAGGCTCTATCCTAGGTCCTCTTCTTTTTTCCATTTTTATTAATGATCTCCATACTGCTTTTCCACAAACCACCTGTATACAATACGCTGATGACTCTACTCTAATCTGTACTGCTAAGTCTTCTTCCTCTCTCCAGACCCTTACTCAAACTGCATTTAACTCTGTTGAAAAGTGGTTCATCCATCGTTGCCTCCTCCTTAACCCCAAAAAAACTAAACTATTACTCTTTACTCCCACCCAAACATCTCCACAGATCCACTTCACTATTACCTCTGATAATTGGACTTGTATTTCCCCTGATTCTACTGCTCATCTCCTTGGCATAACTACTGATCATAACCTCAGCTTTGATGACCATATCAACAATACTATAAAATTGTCAATGAAAACTAGGCTCCCTGTATAGAATCAAACCCTTCCTTACACCACTAGCGAGAAATTCTATTTCCCAGACTCATCTTACTTCTACCCTATTCTATGCGTCTGCCATATATACCAATCTATCAAAGCATAATCTTACCAAACTTGAAACTAGCTATAATAATATAGCCAGATTTGCCACTGGCTCCCCTTATAGAACCCACCACTGTCTCAACCTTCGACAACTCAGATGGTTAGAGCTACAAAACCAACTTCAATACAATCAACTTGTGATTACACAAAAAATCCTGCACCACCCTACTAATACTCCTATCCTCTCTAATCTGATCTCCCCATATAAAAATCTTACTCCATTACGCTCAGCTAATAAGCTTCTAATCGCCAATAATAAATCTAATAGCAAAGCTGGAGACTCACTCTTTTCCAATGTTGTGGGTAGATCCTGGAACAAGCTTCCTAGAACACTCACTTCTCTCTCATCTACACCACTCTTTAAGAAACAGCTCAAAGATCACCTAAAAATACATTGGCTTTGTCCCTGCTTGAAGCCTGACTGAATCATACTCATCGTCTTATTTCTCCTCCCCCTTATCCCCTGCCTCCTGGGCTAGTGCCCCTCTACATTTCTTGAATAATTATTAGCTAACCATTTTCCTGCCTATTCTCTTGCTCCTTCTTTGACTTAGTGATTGCTAATTTTCAAATGAATGTTAATGTTCAAATTCAATATAAACTGTTGCTTGATTGTACCTGAAATCTACTAAAGAGTTAGGACTTGATTGTTTCTCAAACCTGTGCTAAGTCTCTGTACATTGTTCACAAAAATATCTTTTATTTTTTTTCTAATCATATCTTGCTATGTAATTGAAGCTAGTCGTTTTTTTTTTTTTTTTAAAGTATTGTATGCTGTAATTTACTCATGCTTGTAGCTTTTCTCCCCGGGCCACTACTGAAAATGGATATGTATCCAGCTAGACTAGCCCGGTCAACAAATATAAAATAAATAAATAAATAAAAGTTAATCTTATGTTTAGTAGACGTAGGGAAGCAAGTTAATCTAATGTTATCACATTATTTAGTAGCAAACACTTATTACATTTTACCACTGTGATATTCATATCACTCCTCCCTAGAATGGGAAGGTGCTCTTCATTTTTATTGGTGTAAGCTATCTCATAGTAACCATTTTTTGGGGGGGGTGGGGGTATCTAAAATTATGTACTCTCCAGTGATGTCTATCAGGCAAAATTTAAATTGACTGATGTAGGCCATAAGTTTGTACATTTATTCATTGAACCACTGAAACATTTCTCCCTTGTTATATTCTTTTTTGCTACCAGCATACCGAAGTATAGCAGCTATTTTCTTGATGATGTGAGGGGGGGGGCACATTTCATTTGCCTTGGCAATTTAAAAGAAAATTTTCCTTCCACCCAAGAATTCTGAAATGCCTTGATTTACTACTGTACTTGGGCACAAGTAAGATTTCCCTTCAATATGCCTCAATAACTGTGATATCTTGATGTGTCTTCCCAGTCTCCCTGGATCAGGACCACTTGCATCCAAAGTAGTGTCCTGTAGCCTCTGCTTATTAATGCTCTCAGGTTTGGATTTTTTGACCTGGACTCTAACTAAATTCTTACAAGCTGCGACATATTCCCAAGCATTTCTGTAGTTAGTCTCCTGTGTCCACATTCAGAAGCTAACTCCAGATATAGCAGGTGATATCTATTCGATAATTTAAATTTAGTTTTTGCTTGCTGTCAGTTTATTATATCACCCTTGATAAACAGTTGCTCTTGGTACTTAGGCTCAACTGGTTCTAAGGCCCATTTCTGGCTTGTCTCCTAGGTATTCCTGCTCCCTGCCTTCCCTATCCCAAAACCTACTGGGAGCAGATATGCTCACCATGGCTGATAACAATTACATGCCAGGTATTTCTGTACCACTGTACAGGCATAATAACTTAGGTGATAGCTTAAGTAATCATTCCATATATTGCTAATCACTGTTTCCACAACACTTCCTCTTCTTCATTTATATGTAATACCTGGAAAATTAATTTCCATCTCTTTCAACACTGGGAATAGTTCTTGTCTTGTAGCAGGTATACAAACTTAATTTGTATGGTCTTGTAGTACAACTTCAAGTTTGGTAAGCCAAAGCCTCCCTGTTCCACAGGTAGCATAAATTTTTCCTACCTTACTCAAGGCCCCTGGGCTCCCCAGATCACTCTTCTAATTTAATTTTCTATTTCCTTGCACATAGCCGCTTCTGCTTTGTAGAAGTAGGATTACCCTGAGTAGAGTACACATGACAAAGCACATATTTTAACCACCTGAATGTTATAGTACAGGTCTAGGTATAAAAGCATTGTGTCCAGAATTATCATAGTTAATCGTAACCTGACTTATTCCATGTCTGTTTAGCCATAGAGGTATACGGATCACAAAACGTTTTGACTAAGTATTTAAATTTATCATATCCTCATAAGCTGGGGAATTGCTGGACCAGGTCAAAAGAGAGACAGCAATGTATGGGCATTGCCTTGGACTTTGCTGTTGATTTTATATCCTGAAAATACTTGAAAGGCCTTCAGTGTGTCATACAGGAAAGGAATATCAAATTCCAGGTTAGTTTAGTAGACTACTACATCATTCATAAATAGCACTATTTTCAGTGTAGTTCCATTCCAAATATATATCCCTGCATGGGATAGTTTCATTTCCTAGCCAACAGAGGTTCAATATACAGTGTGAACAGTAACGGGGGGGGGGGGGGGGGCAACCATGCCTGGTTCCACGGCTAAGCACAAATGACCATGGAATGGTTTCCCTTGATCTTAATTACTGCATAGGACCCAATGTAATTCCCATCATCATTGTAACTAGTTGCTCTCATGTTTTGCAAGTAGTTCCATTCTGCCCTATCAAATGCTTTCTC
Source organism: Protopterus annectens (assembly GCF_019279795.1). NCBI lineage: Eukaryota > Metazoa > Chordata > Ceratodontiformes > Protopteridae > Protopterus > Protopterus annectens. The sequence goes on from NC_056729.1 coordinate 1,064,131,577, forward strand.
TGCATTCAAGTTCACCATGAGTGGGGAGGGGGGGCTTTCTTGTTCAACTTTCTTTTGCAAGAGTAGGGTTGTATAGATGGCATCAAAGGTATGCCTGCCTTTCACAAACCTACACTGATCTTTATGTATGAGGCCAGGAAGAAAATCTGCCACTTTCTCAGCTTTTATTGAATATACACCTTGTAGTCATTGTTTAATACTGTGACTGGCCTATATGCTGGTGGGTTTGTGTGGTCATTTCCTACCTTTGGGATTACTATTAGATGCTTTCTTTTTCCAGCTGTCTGGCACTGTCGCCCCTCTGAATATGTTCTTACACCCTAATTACCTGAGGATGGACTAACTTAGAAATTTTAATGGGTATCTTATCAGAGTCAGTTGCTTTACTGTTTGCCTATTTATTTAAAGCTTGCTCAATCTTGTCCTTACTGATAGATTTTGAACAAGCCTAAGCCTCCTGTAGACCTAACATGGTAAGGGGGAGTCCAATCAGGAATTCCCCAACTTTATTTTCATGATGAGTCCATTCAATTCCCTTATTAAGATTTTCATAATAACCAAATACTTCCAGGACAGTGATAGGGGCCCATTATATCTTGTTAATTGTGGGGTATCTAGTGCTAAGCACCCATCTGTCAACATTCTGGCATCTCAGCCTTCTTGATAAAATCTTCTGCGACCTCAGATTGTGTCATAAAATGTTAGCTTTAGAGAGGCTGCTTTAGCTGCCACCAATGTATCTAGGTGCTCCTTAATTTCTTTAACAACTTTATCTATAGCTAGCCTCTCCTCCTCATCATCTAAGTTTCCTCCTCTTGCCTGTAAATCTTTCACTAGATTTATATTGTTTCTGTAGTTCACTTTCAACTTCTTTGCCATTTCAATTTGCAAAAGTTGGATCAGCAACTTTAGTCTCCGTTTAATCTCATTCCACTGCTTGCTGTATTCCTTGCCTTCAGTTCAAGCTGTGAAAAAAAGTGTGACAATTAGATCTATGACCCTCTCCCTAAACTGATTCTTTTGCATTAAGTACATTAGGAATGCACAGTACTTCCCATTAGATGCATATGGAGGAGTCCTTACTTAAAGTTCAACTGCTGCATGGTCCAACATGGGAATAGGGCATGTTTCTACCTTTCCTACCAGCTAATGATGCTCAAGAGTCACATATATTCTATCCAACCAGGCCCAGTTCTTATGTGAAGGAACAGTTATATCCATTCCTGCTTTTTTTTTTTTTTTTTTTTAGAAACTTACCCACCTGATGAGGGTCTGGTTCTTCTCTGGCTCACGGAGACATCTTCAGCTTCTGTAGCCAGGTTCAGTCCCCCCACATTACCAGCATTCCCAGCTGAAATGTCATTATATCTGATAGAATTTATCTTAATTCTACTACTGAGACATTGTGAGATATATACTGAAATCAAAGTGATCTGCTTCCTTCTGAAGTCCCTTTTAACCACTGTGTAGTGACCATATTTCATAAGATCATAGCAGATTACTAGGCTATCAACCCGAAGGTCATTTTAAGCCTACAAACCGAACCTCAAAACCAAACTACAAACTCCAAAGAATGGTCAGGATTGCCAAGATATGTACACTAAAGGATTTTAATCATAAAAGTGTAAAAAAGTAAAAAGAATAAAAAACAATAAAATACAATCAAATGTTCCTGTTATGATAAGAGCTTTCATTTTCGTTCCTGAAAACTTCAACACATATTTAAGTTTTAATTTAATCCATTTAGAGAGATCAATCAGAATTCAAAAATTTGAGAAGTAATAGACAAATCCCCCAAGATTGTCCTATCAAAACTTTGTATAAGGCACCAATCATATTTATTGTAGGTGGAGTCCAATTTTTACATACGTACTGATTCCCCCAAGATTATCCTATCAGAAGTGACTCTAACATTAATAATGTGAAATCAAATTACACCATAAGATGTATTGCTTTTCGAGCAGGTTAATTTATTGTGTTTCATGCTTTCAGTGCCCAGGCTTCTATATAGGCAAAATCAAAAGAAAATTTAGAGATAGAATTTATGAACATATGTATGATATTAAAACAAAGAAATCAACCAGTGCACTCTCTAAACACTGTTTAGAGCCTTCTGAACACACTTTTAGGTTTTTCGCCTTGGAAGAGATTGAAATTGGAGAAAGAGAGGGACCCTGAACTTTACATCTGGAAAAATGAGAGTTACGTTGGCAACTACGATTAAAAGCAGCGAACTGGCTGGGATTGAATGATCAATTATCAATTGCGTGCCTCCTGAAATTGAAAACACTTGAAAGGCAGAGTGAGATCTTTTTTCATATCTTCTTATTATATTCACTGTTTATTTATGATATTTTGACACCATCTCCTGTCACAGAATTTTTTGAGAGGGGTTCTTCCTGATTTACGAACATCTTATTTGATATCCAATCAACATATATGTAAAAATTGGACCTCACCTACAGCAAAAGTTTTATACAAAGTTCTGATAGGATAATCTTGTAGGAATCAATACAAATGTAAAAATTGGACTCCACCTACAACAAATATGATTGTTGTCTTATACAACATTTTGGCAGGACTATTGTGGGGGGGGGTTGTCTATCATGTCTCGAATTTTTGAATTGTGACTGATCTATTTAAATGGATTAAATTAAAACTTAAATTATCTAATGAAGTTTTCAGGAACGTAAACAAATGTGCTTATCATAACAGGAACATTTGATTGCATTGTATTGAAGTTTATTCTTTTTATGTTTTTACAATTAAAACTTTTTTAATGTACGCATCTCGCCAATGCTGACAATTCTTTGGAGTTTGTCAATTTAAGCCTAGCCATCTAAACCCAATGTAACACTGTAGAGGTACTAGTCAATATCCAAGACTGCATTTAGTGATGACTGCCCATGTCCAGGAGGAGTGTGGGAGCTATCCCTGGTAAGAATTTACAGTGCCCCATCCACTCATCCAAGTTCCTCTTGAACAGTGTCATAGAGGTGCTCTGTTTCACATGAATTGGTAGCTTGTTCCAAAGACATGGTAGTCGGTGGGAGATAAATCTGTCCCTCTAGAATGTTCTATTTAAGTGGCAGGCCATATTTAAGTCCCTGGAACAGGTATACCTAGACCCATTTGATTTACGGATATGCATCAAGTTCATTAGATTTGGATCTTAGGTTGCTCTGTAGGCCAGGCATAAGTCTCCCCTAATAAATCTATATGATACCGACTATAGTGACAGGGATTTTAGTTGGTCCATGTAAGGCACATCTTGGAGGCCCTTGGTCTTCTCTGTTAGAAACCTCTGAGGTCTCTCTGATTGCTGTAGGTGTTCAGTATGGTACACACTGAATGGGGCGTTATACTCAATTATGGGCGGATAAGTGCCGAGTATAGAGGGTTATAACTTCTTTTGCTCTACAGGCGATGCCTTTATTAATCAAATGAGCTATGTGAAAAGCTTTCTTTACAATGGTAGACATGTGGTGGTTGAAGTTAAGTAGGTCCCTTACCACTTCATGGGTACTTAGGATATTGTTATTGATTTGATACTGTGAAGGGACATTGTTTTTGCCAAAGGGAAGGATGATGCATTTCTTTGCATTCAGTTTGAGACCATGACTAATATACCAGTCACTGGTCTGTGTGAGACCATCCTGGAGTATACTGACATAATTTGGGGATTCAATGATTGTACCTAGTTTGCTGCTGTCTGCAAACTTTGTCAGCTACAATCCTTTAGTTTTGACCTGAACTTCCGAGAAGTATACACCAAACAGCAAGGGGCCCAGTACTGATCCCTGTGGCACCGCACTGGTAACAGGTTTGCTGGTTGACGTGGAGTCACCCACTTTCATAGTGTGTGTCCGCTTTATGAGCCTGATGGCAATCCAATTTACAACGAAGGGGTTTACATTCAGTTTGCTAAGTTTTTGGTAATGTCTGAATGTGGGATTGTATCGAAAGCCTTTGCCAAGTCGAGGCATGCTGTGTGCATAGATATGTCCTCATCAGTGGCCTTGGTCACAATTTCAAAGAAATACACCAGATTTAACAGGCAGGATCTGCCCTTCATGAAGCTGAATTGGAGAGGATTCAGGGTTTGGAGGTCACCTATGTCTTTATTTAAGAGCTCCATAATGATATGTTCCATGGCCTTACAGATGAGGCTGATCAGGCTTACGGGTCTGTAATTCCCTGGGTCTGTTGCTAGGCCACCTTTGTGAAGGGGAATAACTGTAGCTGTTCTTCATTCCACAGGAACAAAGCATGTGGTTAGGCTATTATTGAAAAGCCTACTTAGTGGTGATGCTAGTTCATATTTTAGCCTGTTTAGAAGACAGGCTAGGATGTCATCTGGTCCCACAGAGGCCATGATATTTGCCTTGGACAGGGCTTTGAGGACATGCTCTTCAGATATGTAAGGTGGGGGGGGGTTTGGAGGAGGGTTTGTTGTAAGTTAGGAGGGGATGAGGGATGAAATTTTGCCAAAACCTATCCGCTAGCAGGTTCGTTACCTGTGTGGGGTCAGTGTGTGTGATACCACTGGCCATCAGTTCTGCAAATGCTTGAGTCCTACCCTTTAGGCTATGTACATAGCTGCAAAAGGCTCCTTGGCAGTACTTGCTAGGTTTCTCTGAAAGGAGCTTTTGCAGGATTTGATAAGTTGTTTTATTTGCCTGTTAAGGTTGAGGAAGGTGTTTTTCCTTTGTTGGGTCCTTGTCTTTGTTTTCTTGAACAGCAACTTTGTACTATGGCAGCTTTATTTTACTTGGGGCTCTGGCTTTGATTCTGTCTGGTACACTTGAGTTTATACATTTATGGAAATGATTGTACAGGGGTTTAGTCCAAGTGTCTGCATAGTTACCACTTTCAGCTTGGCGTGGGGCTTGGAATGCATTTATACCTTCACCTAGGAGGGTATAGTTTGCCTTGGTGAAGTTTTTTAGTCTAATTTCACTCTTTCTGGGTGCTGGTGTTAGTGTCAGTTCGAACTTGACTGATTTGTGGCCAATTTTAACTAATGAGGGTCCAGCATTTGCAGCAGTGCACCTGTTTGACATGTTGGTGAGGACCAGATCTAGAATGTTTGTTCCTCTTGTTGGGGTATCTCTAATATAAATTCAACACCTTCTCCTTTGATTTTCACACATTCATTTTGCAGTCTAAAGGTGTGGGAGGCATTGTAGCCTTGCAGGGCTGGGGTACTCTCTGAGGCCTTAAAACAGGTTTCTGTGACTACACAGACATCTACATCTTCTAGTGATAGGAGTGCTTCCAGGGAGTGCAGTTTTTGGTTTAAGAGCCTAGCATTTAGCCGCATGACCCTTATTTTGTTCTGATTGGTTAATTTCACATCGGTAATGTTGTTTTCGAGACCTTGCTTAAAAAGGCACTATGGGGGAGGCAAAAGGCTTTGCCAGCAACAGAAAGCCTAGCTGTGCCAGGTGCAAACCATCTCTGGCAAAACAGCGAGGTTTGTAGACAATGGCTTCCCGAGGCCGCAGGAACTGGATCCCCTTGGAATGACACCAAAATCTAAGCCAATTATTGAAATCAATCATTTTTTGTTTATACTGTGGCATCATTCTAGGTGAGGGTAGTATGCTGCTCAAGTCCAGGGATATACCTGTCTGAGACACAGGGATATACCTGCCTTTTTTAGGCAAAGTTCAAAGGACAAAACCACCACCGTAACAGGTACAAGCATGCAAAATCTGAAGGTAATACTACTCAATGCTAGAAGTCTAAACCTCAAAATGCACTCTCTCAAGACACTCCTAAAAATGGAGAACATCGATATCTGTGCAGTAACTGAGACCTGGTTCAAGGCTCCAGAGAGCACTCTTGCAATACCAGGCTACAACTCTTACCACACTTTTTGGCTACCAAACAAAGATCGAAACACTAAAGGTGGAGGAGTGTCCATATTCACCAAGGATATTCACACCACCAGGTTAGTTGCCCAACACAACGTGTCTGAAATTCTCCAGGTGCAACTAACACTAGGTAAGACTGCAATCCAAATTGTAGCTTGCTACAGATTCCCCACCATGCCCCAAGATTCTCACTACACCTTTCTAAACATACTGGAAAATATTAATATACAACCAAACATACTGGAAAATATTAATATACAACCAAACACCCTAATACTGGGTGATTTCAACTACCCTGCCATTAACTGGGAAAACTACTCAAGCACCAACACCTTTGCCCAACGGTTCTTGGAATCCATAAATTCCAATGCCTTGGATCAACTAATCCATAGCCCCACCAGGGGCTCCAATATCCCAGACCTGGTCATTACCAACATGGGAAATCGATGCTCCAGACCTATGGTCACCCCCTCGTTGGTCTGGTCAGACCATAAGCTAATCACCCTTAACATCCACATCCCACCCCCACCCCCCAGTAAGGAAACCTCCATAAAAAACTTCTCCAAGGCCAACTTCATGTTACTGAAGTCAGACGTTACAAACTTCATGACACCCATGCAGATGGGAACTAAAAGTTCAACTGCTGAGTCCTACACTAAGGCACTGTACGAGCACATCCACTCATGCATGAATCGTGCCATCCCCAACAGAACCAAGATGCTCTCCTCCAAAAAAGGAAGCCAGTCTGGTGGTCCCCTGCCATAAACAAACTTTACAACAAAAGGAAAAAACTGTTGCAGAAAAGAGGAAAATCCCAGGATGCAAAAAACTCCCTTACCAGCCTCAGTAGGAAGCTGAGATCCCTCATAAAGTCCTCCAAAGCTAGTTACAAAAATAAAATTGCCAAAGATTCCAAAGACAACCACAAGACATTCTATAACTATGTCAAGAATCTAAATGGCAATGCTCAGATCTGCTCTGAGCTACAACAGAATGGCATTAAATATACTGATCCCAAGGATATTGCCAATATCCTGGCAGATCGATTCAATGCCAACTTCACCCCCCCCCCTCTCACCCCCTAAATGGCCCATCTCAATACTGGAAGATTGCTAAATTCCGGTAATAACGGCCACACAGGTAAAAAAACACACTCTCCAAAGCTAAGAATACAGCATCCATGGGACCAGATGACATCCCGGGCTGTGTACAACATGAACTACAAAATGAACTGGCACCTCACCTAAGTGTCATGTTTAATCATACCCTCACCTCAGGCTTCATGCCCACTGAGTGGCGCACAGCTGCAGTTATCCCACTCCAAAAGGGGGGGATCCACCTTGGATCCCGGGAACTACCGCCCCATCAGTCTGATGAGCCTGATCTGCAAGGCCATGGAATGTATTATTATGGAACTTAGAAACAAAGGCATTGGCAACCTTAAAACACTAGCCCCCACTCAGTTTGGGTTCGTGAAGGGCCGTTCTTGTCTACTGAACCTTACTGACTTCTTCGAAGCGACGAAGAGCTGATCTGTTTTCCTGTAATCTTTGGTCCTATCCAAATAAAATCTTAATTGCCTGTGAACATCCAACTTGTGCAACATATACTCCAGTTTGTTAGTATGGTTTTTGAAAAAGGTAGGGAGTTCTATAGACTGGTTAATATTCGTAACTGAGCATACTTTTGGAAGGAAGGATGGATTTGTACGCAAAGAGACCCTGTCTGGATGGAATATCAAGTAAGGTGGTCTGACCGATAATGCTTGCAACTCTGATACTCTACGAGCTGAAGTCACGGCGACGAGAAACAGCGTCTTCCACGATAAGAACTTTAAGAGACATGACAAAGCAGGTTCAAAAGGTGGCAACATGAGTTGCGACAGCAACAAATTCAGGCTCCATGGAAAGAAAGGTTTTCTGACAGGCGGTCTAAGATGGAAGGTTCCTTTCATAAAGGCCTTACAAAGTCTGTGAGACATAATGATAAACCTTCCTCACCAATATGGAAGTTTGATATGGCCGCCAACTGTACTCTTAGCGTGGAAGTAGAAGCTCCTTCGTGAAAAAGGATAGATAAGAATTCTAAAATTTTATGTAGAGGAGCTACCAAGGGGTCTAAGTTTTGGCTTGATGCCCAATATACAAAGCGTTTCCACTTACTCATATAGAGTTTAGTAGTGGAAACTTTATGAGAAGCAACCAGAATGTGTTGAACTGCCGGGGGGAGTAGATGAGACCTGGCTAGGCAGGGAAGCGGAGAAGCCAAGCTGCTAGTTTGATGGACTGTAGAGACGGGTGAGGAACTCCCAACGAATGTGTCAGTAGATCTGGTACTGGGTCCAGAATCCATGGTTTCTCTATTTGATGGGCTTGAAGAAAGGGGAACCATATTTGACGAGGCCAGAATGGGGCTATGAGTATTATAGTCCTTTCCAGGTTCCTGGCTTTCTGTAGAAATCTGGGAATCAAGGGAGTAGGCGGAAATGCATATAGGAGACCCGGGGGCCAATCGTGTATCAGTGCGTCCCTGGGGACATCCCCCGGAGGAGGTAGAAGGGCAAAGTAGCTTCTGCATTTTGCATTCAACGGGGAAGCAAACAGATCACAGCAAGGCTGGCCCCATTTGCGGAAGATCTTTTCCGCCGTCTGTGAATTGAGGGACCACTCGTGAGGTAACAGAATGGCTCTGCTCAACCTGTCCACAATGACGTTGGATGACCCCGGGATGTGCGTTGCTATCAGAAAGCGACCCGTGGACTCTGCCCATTGCCAAATTCTCATGGCCTCTCTGCATAACGGGTAAGACCTGGTTCCCCCTTGATGTTTATGTACCAGACTACAGACATGTTGTCTGTCTGAACTGTTACCGTTCCTAGAGGTAAGAGGGCTTGGAAGTGTTGCAACGCCAGGAACACCCGCCCTCAACTCCAGAACATTTATATGTAGAGTGTACTCTGTGCTGGACCATTCTCCTTGGACTGTTCTTCCCTGAAAAAGGCCCCCCCACCCTATCAGGGAAGCGTCCGTGGTTATTGTGGCTGTTGGACTGGGTAGAACGAACGGACGACCCATAGTGAGGTTCTGATCGCGCACCACCATGAGAGGTCCCGTCTGCAAGAGACTGTTATCCTGATCTCGTGCACTAGGGGTAGGTATTGGAATGACCACTGCACGAAGAGCAGCCATTATAGGATCCTCATGTGTAACCTTCCCATAGGGACTGCAATTAGTGCGGCTGCCATCAGTCCCAATACTTTTAACACCAGTTTGGCTGGGGCTTTCTTGCTGACCAGAAGAAGAAGAACCTGCTGTTTGAGGGTTGAGGCTCTTATTGGAGGGAGCTTCAGTAGTGCCGAACGTGTATTTACGTCTGCTCAGATAAAGGAAATACACTGTGAGGGCGATAAGCAAGACTTTTCGAAGTTTATGGAAATCCCTAAGTGGGAACAAAGGCTGATTGTGTAGTCTCTGGCTTGCAATAGACAACGCTCGATGGTGGCAGTGAGGAGCCAGTTGTCCAGATAGGGAAACACCTGGAATCCTTGTCGTCTCAAGTGAGACGCAACTACTGCCATGCATTTGGTGAATACCCTGGGGACTGAGGTGAGTCCAAAGGGCAGAGCTCGAAACTGAAAGTGACTGGCTCCCAGCCGGAAGCGCAGGTGATCTCTGGACATTCTGGCCATTTTGATGTGGTAGTACGCGTCTTTGAGATCTATAGAGCACATCCAATCGTCCTTCTGTAAAGAATGGAAGGATCGATTGAAGCGTGACCATCTGGAACTTTTCCTTCTTCACGAAGTTGTTGAGATGGCTGAGATCTAAGATCGGTCTCCAGTCCCGTCTTTTTTGGAACTAAAAAGAACCTTGAGTAAGTTCCGAATTCTCTTTGGTCCGCCGGGACTGGTTGGATGACTCTGTTTTCGAGCAGCTTTGAAATTTCTACAGATGCTAGATTTCGCAGACGGGATGGCACGTCTGGAAACTTTCTTTGTAGAGCTGGCGTTGATGTGAAGGGGATTTTGTATCCTCTGGTTATAATGCTTTTTACCCAAGAATCCGAAGTAATGTTTAGCCAGGCCAGTGGGTATAAAGCCAAGCGACCCCCGACTGCCTCCAGAGCAGGACAGCTGGGCCTACCTTCAGGAGTGCTGGAAAGGCTTCCCAGGGACGGAATCCCTGTCGCCTTGGTTATGCGGACCCCCTCTGCCGCCGGGGTGGCGTCTTCCATTTCTACCCCCTCCTCTGCCACTGGAGGGAGTATCACTCTGTGTGGTCTGGAAAGATCCCTGATTCTTACGGAACCACATTTTTCTGCCTCGTTGCCCTTTGGGGTACGGTCTAGTAGGAGCGGAAAAACAGACCCCGACAGCAGACAGGGTCTTTCCCTCTTGCGCGCACCGAGTGAGAGTCTCCTTAACCTTGGGCCCGAAAAGTGTGGCACCATCAAAAGGGGCATTGGCAAAGGAAGACTTGAAGGCTTCCACAAAGGAGCACAGCCGCATCCATGATTGTCTTCGAAGAGCAATCACTGAAGCTGCAGCTCTACTCGATCCCTCGGCTGCATACGAGATGAGCCTCATGGATGAGTTTACTATGGAGGTGAGGGTGTTAAGTTGTGCTGTTAATTTTTCTGAAATAGCAGCATCTGTGTTACCCTGGAGGGTATCTGTCAGCTCCTCGATGAGATCCCTCTGCAAACGTGTGAAGTGAGTCAAATAGTTTAGCGAACGCATGGAAAAAGTCGCTGAACTAAAAACGCGCTTCCCATATCTGTCCATAGCTTAGAATCCTTATTAGGAGGATGAACAGATGAGGAAGACTCAGACATCTCCTTTTTCGTGGCTGCCGCCACCACCATAGCGTCGACAGGAACTCCCTTGGTGAGATAAGATTTATCTTGGGGGGCAGTGATGAACTTGTTTGGTTTCCTAGGGACTGGTTCCACTGTGTCAGGTGCCTCCCACGCCCTTTGAGCAATCAAATCCATTAATTCATCGAAGGGCGGAGTCACCCAGGAGGTAGAAGGTTGAGCACAAAAAGCCTTCAGCAGCACCGACTCGTACTCAGTGGGGGCTAGGGATTGCCAATCACCCCTCTGTTTCAAGACTTCCAGGATGTCTGCAAATGACACATCCTCCGAGGGTGATTTGGGGGACCCCTCTGCCTCATCCAAGTCGGTGTCAGACGTTAGAGATTCCTGTGGGGAATCTATGTGCCTCCTCTTGCACAACCGTTTCCTCGGGACCTCATCAGAGGGGGCTTCTGGTGAGGCCTCCAAGGAACAGGGGGAACCCTCTGGGGATGGCTGAGGCAATTGGGCTCTACGCTTGGGATGGATCATGGGAGCAGAAACAGAAAGCGGCCCTTTTGGGGAAGGAGCAGATTCCCCTGATGATGTGGTTGTCTGTGCAGACAATACTTTCCTCATAAGGTCAAAGGCCCCCGAACCCCTGGCCGAGGGCTCCCCCGGTTCTGAAGAACACGGGAGCATCCCAGACCCAGGTACCGTGGGCTCCAACCCCGAGGACGGAGCCGAGCCAGTCTGTGCCGGGGCCCCAAGAGAGAGAGTCGGTACCGACAGGTCGGTACGACTCTCGGTCCCGGAACCGAGGAGAGACCATCGGCTCCGCGACTCCCCTATCGGTTCCAAAGGAGTCGAAGTCAATGATGTCGATCGTGCAATGGACGGTTTCGGCACCGGGGGCTCCACTATCATCAGGTCATCCTCTCCCGGCTCCGAGATCTGGATGGGTCTCGAAGGAGGACCTGTTGGAGATATGGGGAGGCCTTCTAGTTTCGACACCAACTGGGAGGAAACTGCAATTAACTTGGAAAGGGCCGTGTTTTCCATGAGTTTCTGCACGACACGATCCGCATCTTATCTGTAAATAGTAAGCAATCTCAATTTTCTATCTAGTCCGAGCTCTCCTCGATCCGATCTGTTGCAGCGGCAAACTAGATCTGAGTAATGGCAGGGAGGATTGTGGGATATGGGATGGTCTCGAGCTTCTCTGAGATTCACAGCTTTGCAATTCGGCCGACTCGGAGCCGAGGATCGGCTCCGAACCCATGTGTAAGAACAAACGGCGAGATTGAACACTCTTACATTGTATAGTTATCCCGTTTGGGAAAAAACATGTACCCATGAATTATCACATAGATGGCAGTACACTAAACACCGAAAGTGTGATAAGAGACGTAGGGACACAGATGGACAGTGGTCTCACCTTCAATAACCACATCTCCACAACAGTCAGGAAATCCTTCTATGTGGCACATCTCATCACTAAGGGCTTTTCATCCAGAAAAAAGGAGGTCATTGTCCCACTGTACTCATCCCTCATTAGACCCATTATAGAATACAATGCCCCATTTGGTATGTACCTCTCAAGACATCTGCAACAACTGGAAAGGCTGCAGAAATACCTCACTAAAAGAATCACAAGCCTAAAGCAGATGCCCTATGCTGACCTCCTTAAAAAACTCCAGCTATACTCTGTTGCATATCGTCTACTCCGAGGCGATCTCAGCTTAACATGCAATGCCATGTCAAACCCAGAGCTGTTGGTCATGCTACACTTAAAGAAATCCCAATCCCTCAGAGCCACACGCTCCAGGGATCTAAATCTTGTCATCACAATAAACGAATCATGCTGGAGGGATATGTTCCTGACCTAGAGACACCCCAGACTCTGGAATAGACTGCCCATACATGTCAAGCAGAGCACCTCTTTGGCCCTCTTCAAAAAGGAACCTTGATGATTGGATGGGAGAAAAGAAATTCACCCCGGGGATCGCATCAGTCACCCTGCTAGACAGGGGTCCAGGGAAGTAAAGAATGTGGGAAGAAATAGCCAGGAAATTGTTATGGCTAGGCTTGCATAGGCCCTAGGGCCGATAGCGTAGTACCAACCTATGAACACATACTCAGAGACCTCAACCATGTCTCTCTTATTATAGTCCAGTGAGGTACATCTCAGGTCATTCACACCAACATGAACTATGACAGAGTCATAACAGCAGTTGTTGCTAAGAGACCTGAGTGCATACGTGATTTGGCAAGTCCTGGAACCAGAGAGGCAGCTGACTGTGACTTTCTCCTTGTCCAACCTGATGAGTGAGACATCCATGTGTCTCATTATTGAGTCTTCAGTGACAAGAAATCTGTAAGTTCATTCTCCACATTCATTGGGACTGCATGAGGCAACAGTATAATGGTCCCCCTTTTTATTTTGCCCTCCATTTGCAAACGAAATTCCAGGTACAAAACTTTTATAACTAGGTACAGATATTCAGAGTATGACAGGTACGTATCCTCTAGCAATATAATATTTGGGTAATTTAATCTAATGTAGTCTAGAATTTAATTCTGTTTGTTTTGGGCTATCATCCATCCCATTCACATTCCAGCTTATTAACTACACATTTTTTCACCTTCTCTTTGCTCTATGTTTGCTTTTCTCTAGAGTCCTTTTAATTTTTCTCCTTTCCCAATGCCATCTATAAAAACTTCATTTCTCCTGAGTTTTGTAACAATGTTTTACTCTAGAACACTTTAAGTGCAGCGCAAAAATTACTACTATCAACTTCCTTAATTAATAAAAGTTATGAACTTACCATAACAATGGATCCATGTTGTCCTATTTTCATCTTGTTCACAAATGAAACAAACATCTGACTCGGATCTGGCCTAGGCACCTCTAAATGCATAGGTCTAAGGTTCTGACTCTTCCCCCTTCCCATAATCCAGCTCTTCCTCCCTCTGACTATCTCAGATCGAGTTTAATGCCTAAATCAGATATAGATATCTTGACTAACATAATGAAAGGAATGCATTCCCTGCCCACTACAACTGGATCCTCCCTCTCCGAACACCTTGTCATATACTCTCTAAATATTCATAGCCTAGCCAATAAAATCACTGACTTCCATGCCTGGATAACCCATACAACCCCTCACATCCTCACACTATCTGAAACCTGGCTTAAACCACATATCTCCGACAATGAAATTCTCCCACCAAGCTATAACATATATCGCTCAGATAGATATCCAAAAAAAGGTGGTGGAGTCGCCATCCTCCATTCTAACAACCTCAATCTATCACCACTCCCCATAACAGTCCTCAACTTCCACCCAGCAGAACTTATAATACTCAACTGCCACCTCAACCCTCACAAGAAAATAGCTATTGCTTCCATCTATATCCCTCCTGGAAACAATCTAAACACTCTTGAAAACATACTGTCCTGGTTTTCCCATAACATAACTTATGAAACCCTCATCTTGGGAGATGTCACCTTAGACTGGTCCAAACTGAAAACAGACTCTCCCCAAAATAGTATTAACTTACACAGCTTCCATCGACTCATATCGTCCCCCACCTGACTCCATAGAAATACATCTTCTAGCTCCATAATAGACTGGATACTTACCAACTGCCCCCACCATTACCACAACCCTATTACTCTACCAGACCAACTTAGTGATCACCTCCCCACCGCTGTCCTCAGATTCAACACCCAACCCCCCAAACCTCATCTATATCGGGACTGCCATACACTCACCAATTTTAATCTAAAACAACTTAACTAACATCTATCGTCCATTGACTGGTCCTTCCTAAAAAATATACCACTAGATGATGCAGTCAGCAGCTTTAATAACATCTTCCTGAATACCCTTAACTCTCTTGCTCCTTCTAGAAGAATTCGAATAAACTCCAATCATGCCCCATGACTCTCCAAACAAACTAAGTCCCTCATGCTCAACAGAGATAAAGCCTGGAAAACCTGGACCAAAACCAAAGAATTATCCCACCTTCACCACTATAAGCACCTTAGAAACCTTACTAAGAAACAAGCCAATGCAGATAAAAAGTCCTTCTACAACTCTGGCCAACTTACTTACAAATCAAACCCTCAGAAATTCTGGACTACAATAAACAGAATCCTGGCCCCAGGTCATCCATCAACAACCAGCCCCTTCCCCAACACAAACCCTCTAGATACAGCTACCCTTCATAACAATCACTTTATCAATATTATTCAGTCACTCATCCCATCAAACTGTAAGACTACTCCCCTGTCTACCCCACCCAGCCTACCTGACAATCCTCCACTCTCTCTACATCCTGTCTCCACCTCCTATATAAGATCTCTTCTTTATAAACTCAAACCCTGTTCTTCCTCCACAGATAATCTACCACCAACCTTCCTCAAACTAGCTGCAGACACCATAGCCTACCCAGTGTCCATATTAATTAACAGATCTATACAAGAATCTAGTGCCCCTACTCTCTGGAAATCCTTTTTCACCATTCCTCTGCACAAAGGTAGCAATTCTACTGACCCTTCTAATTACCGACCCATAGCCATCCTATCCCCCCCTCTAAGATTCTTGAAAAATGTGTCCACTCCCAACTACTCAACTACCTGCTCCAACATAATCTCTTCACCCCCCACCCAACATGGTTTTCGTCCTCACCACAGCACAACTACTGCCCTACTATCCTTTACACATACCATTGCTGAAGCCCTGGACAAAAATAAACCTCTATCCTGTCTCTACCTTGACCGCTCAAAAGCCTTTGATACAGTCTCACATCCCCTACTGCTATCCAAACTTGCTAATCTTAACCTATCTACCTCCACCCTTACCTGGTTCTCTAGCTACTTAACTCACAGGAAACAATCAGTAAGATGGCTCTCTTCCACTCCTCCTTTTATACCTGTTCCAACAGGAGTTCCCCAGGGCTCCATCTTGGGACTCCTCCTCTAACATCTTTACTAATGACCTCCACACATCTTGTAAACAATCTTCCCTCATCCAATATGCTGACGATTCTACCCTCATCTGTATCTCTGACAGCATATCCGAACTTCATACTCTTACCCAATAGTCCTTCCTCTCTACTGAACAGTGGCTAACCAATAATCTACTGATCCTCAACCCCAAAAAGACCAAACTGTTACTTTTTCTTGCCCACTCTCTCTCTTACCACAAATCCACCTTTACTATCACTTCTTCACATAACACTATCAAACCTGAAACCCAAACTAAACTTCTAGGAGTCATTATCGATGATGAACTGAAGTTTAATACACACTTACTACACAGGATAAGAAAGACTCACCAGAAACTAGGTCTTCTATATCATAACAAAAGATACCTAACATCCAATGCTAGACTGTCCCTTGCCCAAGCTTTTCTCCTTCCCTCCCTTCTTTATGCTGCCCCTATATTTACCCATATCCAAACTACTACCTTAAACAAACTTCAACAAACATACCATAAGATTGCTAGATTTGTTACAAACTCACCATATAATGCACACTACTGCCTATCCCTTAACTCCCTATACTGGCTCGAATTTCCCCACTTATTGCAGTTATCTCAACTTCAAATGCTACACTCCCTTCTCTACAAACCTTCATTCTGCCCTACCCTCTCTTATCTCATCTCAATCTATTCTTCTCCCCGTACTCTTCGTACCTCTAACCAACTACTGCTACAAACCCACCAACCCAAAAAACTATCTGCAAATACCTCTACAAATCCTGCATTGCCCAAACCTGGAACAAACTTCCCAGGGACATCTGTTCCATCATTCACCCATCCCATTTTAAAGAAAAACTCAAGGCTCACCTACTAAAATCTAAAATCTGTCCTTGCCAAGCCCCAACTTGATAACTTTCCCCATACCCTATGTCATCCCCCCCCTTTTTTTCTTAAACTGTTTTTGACCAAATCAAGCCTGTTCTTTTCTCCCCAAATCTCTGATACCTGCACTGACAAAACAAACCAGTAATGTAAATATGAAATTACCCTGCTACCCTGTAATATAATACAGGTATACTGCCTTTTAATTTTCTTCTTTTAATTTGTCTAACATATCTGTTGTGAAACCAATTTGTTCATATTCAACACTGTATAACTTGTTTCTCTTTTTTTTTTTAAGTATTATCATCTATTTGTGTAAACTGCGCTTGTAAAAGACCTATTTAGTGATTGTTCATAGGTTCATAGGTTCATACTAGGCTATCTGCCCTAGGGCATTTATAAGCCTAGCCAGAGTGTATTTGGCTTTTGCCACCCATTTTAAATTAATTTTGCTATGCCCTTTTTCGAGGTTAGTATACTGTGCCTCTGTCTAACAGTGACACATAAGTGATACCCGGGGTAAACCTACGATCTCCCATCCACCCATCAAGATTCCTCTTGAAGAGAGTCAATGAGTGACTCTGCCTAACCTGGACTGGGATTTTATTCCAGAGTGAAGGGAGCCTCTGGGTTATGAATCTGTCCCTCCAGCATGTCCTATTTATTTCAGTGCTGAGGTTCAGGTCTCTCGAGCGCGTGGATCGATGGGATTTGGATTTTCTGAGGTGCAGCATGTCCATTAATTCCGGGTTGGACATGGCTTTATACGTCAGGCACAGATCGCCTCTGAGCAGGCGGTATGTCACTGAGTAGAGCTGGAGTTTCTTTAACCAGGCAGCATATGGCATCTGTTTGAGCCCTTTGATCCTCTTGGTGAGGTACTTTTGGGGTCTTTCTAGTTGCTGCAGGTGTCTGGTAAGGTACATCCCAAAAGGGGCACTGTACTCAATTATGGACCTGATGAGGGATGAGTAAAGACACAAGATGACCTCCCCTGATCTAGATGTGAATCCCTTCATGATTAGGTGGGCTATATAAAATGTTTTTCTAACCACTTTGGCCACGTGGTTGTCAAATGAGAGATTGCTATCAACTTGGGTCCCCAGATCCCTAATTACTTCTTCTGTACTTGATGGATTACCACCTATGTGGTAATTTGTGGGCAATTGTTTTGCCAAAGGGATGACTATACACTTTTGGCGTTTAGCTTGTGGCCATGGCTCTGGCACCAGTTGTCTGTTTCTATGAGGCCCTTTTGGAGGATGCTTGTGTCGGCTGGAGAGTTGATTATGGCCCAGTTTGCAGTCATCCGTGAACTTGGTCAGCCACAGTCCTTCCGTGTTGGCCTGTACCTCCAAGAAATATATACCGAACAAGAGAGGTCCCAGGACTGAGCCTTGTGGGATGCCACTTGTAACTGGTTTGGAGTCTGACATGGCTCCAGCAATTCTAACCATGTGGGTTCTGTCCTTGAGCCAGTTTGCAACCCATCTAGTGACATAGGGGTTTATATTTAAGCTGGTGAGCTTATCTATAATGCCCGAGTGGGGTATTTTATCGAAGGCTTTTGCGAGGTCCAGGTAGGCTGTGTGGACCACCTTCCCCTTGTCAATGGCCTTGGTGACTGTTTCAAAGAAATCAACCAGGTTTAAGAGGCAGGATATGCCCTTAACAAAGCCGAACTGCGTAGGATCCAGTGTCTGTAGGTCCCCAATATCTTTATTTATGAGGTCCATGATGATCCTTTCCATAGCTTTGCAGACCAAGCTAGTCAGGCTTATGGGACGATAGTTTCCAGGATCCGTTGAGGCACCACCTTTGTGGAGAGGGACCACTGTTGCTGTATGCCACTCTTTGGGTACATATCCTGTAGTAAGGCTGAGACTGAACAATAGTTTTATGTTTGGGTTTAGCTCTTCTTGGAGTTCATGTAGGATGCAGCCCGGGACACCGTCTGGTCCCATTGATGCTGTGTTTTTTGCTTTGGAGAGGGCGGCTCTTAAATGAGCATCTGAGATGTCGGGGGGGCAGCACTCTGCTGGGATAGATATTTGCGCTTTTGGTGGGGAGTGGGGGGGAGTTTGCGCTGAACCTGTCAGCTAGCATGTTGGCAATGTCTGTGGGTTCAGTGTATTTTTTGTCATTTTGGACTAATTCTGAGCATATCTGGGAATTCCCACCCAGGTTACTAACAAAACTAAAGAAAGCCTTGTGATTATCCTTAGTGTCCTGTGCAATTTTTCTCTCGAAGCTGGCCTCAGACGATTTTATGAGTGCCCGTAGTTTATGTATAACCTCTATTGTAAACTGCTGCATTTCTTGGAGCTTTTCTCCTCGGGTCTCCACTGAAAATGGGTCCCAAGCCCAGTTGGACTAACCCGGTTAACAAATGTCAATAAATAAATAAATGTATGCATGTGTATAGGCATCAGTAATGTCTGTGATAGCAAGATTCCTTAGGATACTGCCCATTCTCCAACGACAAAAAATGACACATTGGAAGGGGGAAAGTGGAAGGAATATTGAACTAAACGAAAATAGAACAACATGGATCTATTGTTATGGTATGTACATCACTTTCGTATCCAATCTTGTTCATTTTCATCTGTTTCAACAGATGGGACAGAAGCCCTTCCTACTGTATCCCCAGACAGCCTCAAGAAAGGACAGCCTCAAGAAAGGATATTCCTGAGCACAGCAAAGCCAAAAGAGAAGCGAGATCTGGATACTACATCCAGTTTATAATGAGACACAAATATGTAAACTGTTGACCTTGTAGCAGCAACACAAATATCATACATTGGTAAATTTCATTGAAAAACTGTGGAAGTTGACACTGACCTAGATGAATGAGCTGTGGGCTTTTTAGATAAGGGTAAATGAAGTTAATCATAAACAAACATAATCGAATATGACAACCATCTAGAAAGGGTAACCTTAGAAACATCACACCCTAAGTTTACATTTAAAAATGCCACAAGCAGCAGATCTGATTTTCTGAAATCCTTTATTTTATGAAGGTAAAAACAAATTTGCCTGTGAACATCAGGTAAATGCAGTGTATATTCTCTTTTTTGGACTAGGTGATGCTGGATTTGGATGCCACCTTAGGAATGAAGGAAGGATTTGGTCTCAAGATAATTCTGTCCTTATGAAAAAAAACAGATATGGTGGTTTGCAAGAAAGTGTTTGTAGTTCCAAGATCCTCTTGGCTGAGATGACTGCCACTAAGCAGGTTATTTTCCAAGTTAAAAACTTCAGATCTACTGTAACTGCTGGTTCAAAAGGAGACTGAGTAAGGGCTTGCAACATCATCTTGATATCCCAAGGGAGAACAAAATCTCTTATAGGAGGTCTAAGCAGGAAGGTTCCCTGAAAAAGGCTTTCAAAGCTCTTAATGAGACTTTTGGAGTTCGATCATGACCAAAATGAAAATTTGAAATAGTTGCTAACTATACTCTTATACAGGCAAAACTTGAACCTTTATGAAACAATTCTGATAAAAAGTCCAATATGGACAGTAGCAGTGCAGAAAAGTAGTCCACTCCTTTTCCTGCAGCCCAGAATAAAAATAGTCTCCATTTTCTTCTGTAGAGCTTTCTAGTACTAGACTTCTGAGAAGCTGTAAGAAAATGAACTAACTACCTCTTATGAGAACCTGTCATCACTGGTCATCATTAGAATTGGAGTAACCAAGAAATTAGATTCAAGTTTCTGAAGTCTGGGAGGGGGAGCCTGGATAGGTGTGACAGAAGGTCTGTACTGTGGTCCAGTGTCCAGAGAAGACTCAAGAGGTTAGGCCAAAGAAATGGTAAACAAATTTGCCAGGGCCAGTAAGAAGCAATGAGAATTACTTTTGCCTTACACCTTCTGGCTTTCTGAATGAATTTCGTAATTACAGGAAACAGGGAAAATGTGTATAGAAGACCTGAGGCACAACTGCAAACTAGACAGTCCCTTGGTGATTGACTCTGTGGAGGGATAAGGACAAAAATAACTGCTGCACTTGTTTTGATGAAATGCAAACAGGATGCAGCAAGGTTGGCCCCAGCAGCAGAAAATTTTGTTCACCACTGCTTGATTGAGGGAACACTCATGAGGCAGAAGAATGTGTCTGCTTAACTTGTCCGCTAGCACACTGGAAGTCCATGGGATATGCATTGCTATTAGAAAAAGGTGGTAAAACATGACCCATTGCCATACTCTCATGGCTTCCTGACATAAAGGATAAGAATTGGTTCCCCCTTGCTTATTGGTATAACAGATTACTGACATGTTGTCAGTCTAGACTGAAATCACACCCCCTGGAAGAAAGTCTTAAAGTCTCTGTAGTGCTAAAAGGCCTGCTTTCATATCTAGAATGTTGATGTGAAGTTTGGCCTCCAATGATATCCAGGTACCTTGAACAGTCTTCCCTCATAATGCTCCTCCCCCCACATACCCTAAAAGAGAAACATCTGTGGTGATGACAGCTATGGAAGCAGGAGAACAGAATGGGCATCCTTCGAACAGAAGGGGAGATGATGCCCACAGTTGATATGAGCTCTGCAAACTGGAGTTAGTTTGATCGGTGCATTCAAAGGATGATGTAGTTGAGATCACTGTACTGGCAGAGTTCACTGCAGGACTCTCATGCAGAAGCAAGAAAGAGGAATAAGCGTGACTGTAGAAGCCATCAGACCTAGTGACTTCAAGATAAGTTTTGCTGGTGGGGAATGATGGCACGGAACCTGACTCACCAATTTTTGAAGTGAAAGAACTCTGGAGTGTGGTAAGAAGGCCTTCTGGTTCAGACTGTCTAGGTGGCATCCAATGAACTCTTAAGGTCTGAATGGCATTTAGTTTAATCTTGGAAATGTTGACAGTGATCCCCAGGCTGTGAAGCAACTGGAGTAACCTGTCTCTTCTCTCCCTGAGTAGAGTCTTGGTTGGAGCAGTTAGAAGCCAAACATCCAAATATGGAACATTTGGAATCCTTGCAGTCTGAGACAAGCTGTTACTGCTGCCATATATTTGGTGAACACATTAGGGGGGGGGGGGTCTAAGGACAGAGCTCTGAAATGATAATGATTGGCTCCCAGCCTGAAACACAGAAATCTCCTCAAATGCTCGTTTATCTTCACAATGATAGAAAGCATCCTGGAAATCCATTGAGCACATCCAAGCAACCTTCCTGAGTAAAGGGAAAGTGGACTGAACTGTGACCATCTGGAATTGTGGCTGTTTCTCACACTGGTTCAAATGATCGAGGTCCAAAATTGGCCTTAGGTCTACTGTCTTGTTTCGTACAAAATAGAATCTTGAGTAAACACTAGATCCTAGTTGGTCTGCTGGGACCTACTGGATGACACTGTTTTCTAACAGTTTTGTGATTTCTGCTGTGGTGGACTCCATTTGAATGGGTAATACTTGTGGAATCTTTTTTCTTGATTGGAGAGCATAAAGAAAGGGAATGGTGTATCCTGGTCATAGATTCATAGGTAGGTACTAGGCTATCGGCACTAGGGCCTATACAAGCCCAGCCAAAAAGGTACCCTAGCTTTTGCCACCCAAGAAAATTATTTTCCTGTGCCACTGTCG